>NW_012111104.1:0-4736 GCF_000951035.1 Colobus angolensis palliatus
CTCCTGACCTCAGCTGATCCGCCCCCCTCGGCCTCCCAGAGTGCTGGGATTACAGGCGTGAGCTACCGCACCCGGCCTGACTCAAGTGATTTTAGGGAACAAAGCATAAAAGTAGAAGTCAAGAGCGCAGATGCCAAACCTGGTTTTGCTATTCCGCTGGTTTGAGAAAATTCCTGTCACTGAGTTTCAGTTACTCTAATGTGTAAATGGCACAGGCAAGAACAGCCTGACTTGCCTCCTCCAGGAGCTACTGTAGAAATCAAATGAGATGAGGAAATGAAAAATTCTATAAGCTGGAAAGAAATGAGCATCAACTCCCAGCCCACATTCCAGTTCCAGACAAAAGAATTCTAGAATGTCAGTACTGAGAAGGCCCTTATCGAGCATCAACTTTGAACCCCTCATGCAACCGGGGAGGAAATGAGGAAGTCACTTGCCCAAAGCCCCCTGGCTTATCTAGGCAGAGTTAGAGCTGGAACCGGGGTATCTGGGCTGCCTTCCTTCCATCTACAGATATTTATCTTGCACCCAGGCACTTGAACACAGACACGTTCCCTGCTTTCATTCTAGTGGAGTTGAACAGGTGAAAAAAAGCAGATATGATAATGATAAATTATAAAGAGACAGTAACAGCAAGGGAATTACTTTAGATGCGAGTCAAGGATACTTCTCTGAGGAGGTGACAGGCTAAGAGTGACTCAGAGCACACAAAGAACATCTTAGGCAGGGGACGCAGCAGATGCAGAGATGCTGCAGCAGGACAGACACAGGCCTGGGATGGGATGATGCTGCACCGCAGGGCGGAGACTGATGGGAAGAGTGGTTTGAGACGCAGCTGGCCTGGCTGATGCAGTGGGGGCTGGGCAGGTGATGTGAGACTTTCAGAATTCTGACACACAGTAACCATGGGTTCCACTGTGAATTTGTACATATACATACATGAATATACATGTAACACAAGCCTGTGTTTCACAGAATACTTACCCTTACTATGTAAGAGATACTCTATTTTTTATACTTTTCTGCTCAACTTTAATTTTAAAAAGTGCTATTTGCAACTCACTAGATTGATTTCCCAAATGGGTCACAATGTGCGGTATGAAAGCATGACCTCAGCACCACGGTATGGAGAGCTGATCTTGTTTTAGTGAATGAGTGAGCGGGAAGCCTGTAACAAGCTTTAAGAGGAGACTGAGATGATCTGATATATGCTTTCAGATCACTTTATTGCTGGGTGAAGACTGTGGAGTGGGGAGGGGCAGTGTGGAAGCGAGAGGTCTTTGCGGGGGTTGAGGTATGAGATGATGGCTGCCTAGACTGGGACTTGGGCAGTGGGGATGAGGAAGAGAAGATGGCTTCGAGTTCTGTTTTAAAGACAGAATCAATAGGATTTGGTGAGGACTGGGTGAGGGGTCTGCATCACACGGGCAGGATCTTATATGAAGAAGGGGTGAAGAGTGTAGGCTTTGGAGTCAGAGAGACTCCAGCCTTGGTTCCAGTGTCTTCACTGTGTCACCTTAGGGAAATTGCTGGGAGCCTTGTTGGCTCAGCATCTGGTCACTGTGGCAGCTCAGGGCCCTTGGTCTATGCTTCCAAAGCTCTTGGGCATGCCCGCTCACTATTCAGTTGCTGGGATTCTAATGGTGTCCTGGTCCTCTGTGGGTCAGCTGTGGGAAGCAGGGGGCAGCCTGGGTAATCACTAACTGTGCTGTAGGAAATGGAGATGTCAATGTGGGCTTTAGGGACCAGGAACTGGGCATAGGAGGCAGGAACACTTTTTTTTTTTTTTTTTTGATACGGAGTCTTGCTTTGTCGCCCAGGCTGGAGTGCAGTGGCACGATCTTGGCTCACTGCAAGCTCTGCCTCCCAGGTTCACACCATTCTCCTGCCTCAGCCTCCCGAGTAGCTGGGACCACAGGTGCCCACTACCACGCCTGGCTAATTTTTTGTATTTTTTGTTAGAGACAGGGTTTCACCATGTTAGCCAGGATGGTCTCCATCTCCTGACCTCGTGATCTGCCTGTCTCAGCCTCCCAAAGTGCTGGGATTACAGGCGTGAGCCACCAAGCCTGGCCTGGGAACACTTTTTATTGAAGGCTGTGTCAATCCTAGAGTAGGTCTATGGCTGAGAAAATAAGAGACTGAAAAGGCAAGGATTCCTCTGGAATCCAGGAAGTGCCCCAGCATCCTGTGGGCTTTCCCCAGACTGGCCTTCAAATCATTGTTCCCACTCATCTCAGCTAACACTTACTGCACTCTACCCTGTGCCAAATGCTTACTGCAGGGCTTTCTATGTATAAATCCAGGGCATTTTCTAATTCCCCTTATGGCATGACAATGGAAATCCAGCCCTTGATATGAATTTCTGGGGCTTAGCAGTCCCTAATCCTCTTCTCAAGAGACTCTGGGTGGGAGGGAGGCAGTACCCATGGTCAGAGACAAGGGCTTTCAGGATTTCAAGTAGAACTCTTAGGTTTGAAGTTGGAGAGACCTGCTTAAAAACGCTGGCTCTGCCACTCACTAGCGTGTGACTTTGAATGATCACTTTACCTTTTTTGAGTTTCCATTTCCCTAATCTGTGAAATGCAGAAAATACCACTTATGTCATAGTGGGAAGATTAAATTAAAGACATTTGTACAGAGACTATCACTATGCCTCGCATACAGTGGGTGTATAACACACATTGTTTTCCTTTAATGATGCTAATTCCCAGACCTTAGCACTGAGGATTCCCAATTCCTCACTCATATGCAACTGACCCTTAACCATCTCCATTATCTAACTTGGGGGTCAGCAAACTGTGACCTGTGGGCCAAATCTGGCTCACCACTTGTTTTTGTAAATAAAGTGTTTTTTTTGTTTTGAGACAAGGGTCTTGCTCTGTTGCCCAGGTTGGAGTGTGGCTTACTGCAACCTCTGCTTCCGGGCCTTGAGCTATCCTTCCATGTCAGCCTCCCCAGTGGCTGGGACTACAGGTGTACGCTGCCACACTTGGCTAATTTATTGTAGAGATGGACTTTCACCAAGTTGTTCAGGCCATCCTTGAACTCTTGGACTCAAGCGATCTGCCCGCCTCAGCCTCCCATGCTGGGATTACAGGCATGAGCCACCACGCTCGGTCCTGTAAATAAAGTTTTACTGGAACACAGCCATGCTCACTCAATTGTTTATATATTGTCTGTATGTTTACGATAGTAGAACTGGGTAGTCACAAAGATGGTATAGCCTACAAAGTCTAAAATATTTATTATTTGGCCCTTTAAGATAAAAGTTTGCCAACTCCTGATCTAATGCATAGAGAAATTTGGCATTTGGAAAGATCATTGCATATATTCTCTCAGTTGAGTTGTATTTTTTCTTTTTTTGAGACGGAGTCTTGCTCTGTTGCCCAGGCTGGAGTGCAGTGGCCGGATCTCAGCTCACTGCAAGCTCCGCCTCCCAGGTTCACGCCATTCTCCTGCCTCACCCTCCCAAGTAGCTGGGACTACAGGCGCCCGCCACCACGCCCAGCTAGCTTTTTGTATTTTTTAGTAGAGACGGGGTTTCACCGTATTAGCCAGGATGGTCTCGATCTCCTGACCTCATGATCCGCCCATCTCGGCCTCCCAAAGTGCTGGGATTACAGGCTTGAGCCACCGCGCCTGGCCCCCAAGCTACCTTTTTTAAAAAAATTAGAGACAGGGTCTCACTCTGTTGCCCATGCTGGAGTGCAATGGTGCAATCATAGCCCACTGTGGCCTGGAACTCCTGGGCTCAAGTGATTCTCTTGCCTCAGCCTCCCAAGTAGCTGGGACTACAGGCGCCCGCCACCTCGCCCGGCTAGTTTTTTGTATTTTTTAGTAGAGACGGGGTTTCACCGTATTAGCCAGGATGGTCTCGATCTCCTAATCTCGTGATCCGCCCGTCTCGGTCTCCCAAAGTGCTGGGATTACAGGCTTGAGCCACCGCGCCTGGCCCCCAAGCTACCTTTTTTAAAAAAATTAGAGACAGGGTCTCACTCTGTTGCCCATGCTGGAGTGCAATGGTGCAATCATAGCCCACTGTGGCCTGGAACTCCTGGGCTCAAGTGATTGAACCTGCCTTTCTGGCCTTCTTCCTCACTCGTGCAATCCTCTACTATGTGCAAATCCTCTGCTGAGGCTACAGTGGATTTTCCACCATTTCCCAATCTCACCTTTGTGTCTCTGCTCATTTTACGTCCTCTACATGAAATGCCTCTTGGCTCATCTCCATGTATAAACAAAATTCAGGCTGGGCACAGTGGCTCATGCCTATAATCCCAGCACTTTGGGAGGCTGAGGTGGTGGGTCACTTGAGGTCAGGAGTTCGAGACCAGCCTGGTCAACATGATAAAACCCCGTCTCTACCAAAAATACAAAAATTTGTCAGGCGTGGTGGTGGGCACCTGTAATCCCAGCTACTCAGGGGGCCAAGGCAGGAGAATCGCTTGAACCTGGGAGGTGGAGGTTGCAGTGAGCCGAGATCACGCCACTGCATGCCAGCATGGGTGACAAAATAAGACTCTGTCTCAAAAAAAATATAAATAAATAAAACAAGGCCAAGCGTGGTGGCTCACGCCTATACTCCCAGCATTTTGGTAGGCCGAGGCGGGTGGATCCCTGAGGTCAGGAGTTTGAGACCCAGCCTGGCCAACATGGTGAAACCCCATCTCTACTAAAAATACAAAAATTAGCTGGATGTGGTGGTGGGCACCTGTAATCCCAGCTACTTGGGA
>NW_012111105.1:0-1219 GCF_000951035.1 Colobus angolensis palliatus
CGATCTTGGCTCACTGCAAACTCCACCTCCCAGGTTAAAGCAATTCTTCTACCTCACCCTCCCAAGTAGCTGGGATTGCAGGCACCTGCCACCATGCCCAGCTAATTTTTGTATTTTTAGTAGAGACAGGGTTTCACCATATTGGACAGGCTGGTCTTGAACTCCTGACCTCAGGTGATCCACCTGCCTTGGCCTCCCAAAGTGTTGGTGGCAGCAAGAAAGAATAACAGCAGCTTGGTGTGATGGCTCATACCTGTAATCCCAGCACTTTGCAATCCCAGCACTATTTTTTTTTCTCAAAAAAAAAAAAAAAAAAAACCAGCCTGAGCAACATAGTGAGACCTCATTTCTACAAAACATTAAAAATGATCAGTAATACTGAACCTGGGAGGCGGAGGTTGCAGTGAGCCAAGAATTTGCCACTGTACAAAAAAAAAAAAAAAAAAAAACCAGAAAGAATAACAGAACTTGTGCAGGAAAATTCCCCTTTATAAAATGGTCAGATTTCATGAGACTTAATTCACTATCATGAGAACAGCACAGGAAAGACCTGCCCCTATGATTCAATTACCTCTCACCGGGTCCCTCACATGACACATGGGAATTGTGGGAGCTACGATTCAAGACGATATTTGGGTGCGGACACAGCCAAACCATATCAGCCACTAAACATACATCAATAAAAATGATATCCTGAGAAAACAAGCTTCAACAAATTATAAAAATTGAAAACATACAGCTTGTTATCTAATAATGAAATTGAATTAGAAATTAATAACAGATAACAGGGGCTGTGCATGGTGGCTCACACCTGTAATCCTAGCACTTTGGGAGGCTGAAGTAGGAGGACCGCTTGAGCCCAAGAGTTCAAGACCTGGGTGACATAGCAAGACCCTGTCTGTATTTTTTAAAAACACAAACAGGTAACAGGAAAATCTCCAAACACTTGAAAACTAAGGTTACAAATAACACGTAGGCCAAAGATAAAATATATTAAAATGTAAAAATACATTAACCTAAACAAAAATGACCCTGCAACATATCAAAATTTGTATGTACAAGTAAAGTAGTGCTGAGGGAGAAATTTAAGGACTAAATGCTTACATTAAAAAAGAAGTTAAGTCTCAACTCAATAATGTAAGCTTCTACCTCAAGAACTTAAAAAAGGCCGGGCGCGGTGGCTCAAGCCTGTAATCCCAGCACTTTGGGAGGCCGAGAC
>NW_012111106.1:0-1762 GCF_000951035.1 Colobus angolensis palliatus
TCCCAGTACTTTGGGAGGCCAAGGTGGGTGGATCACCTGAGGTCAGGAGTTCAAGACCAGCCTGACCAGCATGGTGAAACCCCGTATCTACTAAAAACACAAAATCAGTCAGGCATGGTGGTGCATGCCTGTAATCCCAGCTACTTGGGAGGCTGAGGCAGGAGAATTGCTTGAACCCAGAAAGTGGACGCTGCGGTGGGCCAAGATCACACCATTGCACTCCAGCCTGGGCAACAAGAGCGAAACTCCACCTCAAAAAAAAAAAAATCTGTTCGATGTTGTTAAACTCAGCATTTCTAAAATTATTTCCACAGACCCCTTTTTTGCATGACACCTATTAATACCTACACTTCCAATAATTCTGCCCTACTATACCTTACCCTTTTTTTTTTTTTTGAGATGGAGTTTCGCTCTTGTTGCCCAGGTTGGAGTGTGATGGCACAATCTCGGCTCACCGCAACCTCTGCCTCCCAGGTTCAAGCGATTCTCCTGTCTCAGCCTCCCAAGTAGCTGCAATTACAGGTATGCACCACCACGGCTGGCTAATTTTGTATTTTTAGTAGAGATGGGGTTTCTCCATGTTGGTCAGGATGGTCTCAACATCAGGTGATCTGCCCGTCTCAGCGTCAAGTTTTCAGAAACTTCACTCCATCCCTGGCCTTTTCCTTATTTCTTGCTATTGCTCTGAAAAGTTTGCTTCTATAGAGATTAACTTTAAATGGTTAAGAGTATACTAAACTGAAACATTAGATAGTTGTTCAAAGAACTGAAAGTTTTCTGGCTAAACTGTATAAAAGATATGTTACCAAACCAGTTTGACTATTTTTCTTTTTCTTGTTTTTTTTTTTTTTAGATGGAGTCTTGCTCTGTCACTCAGGCTGGAGTGTAGTGGTGCAATCTTGGCTTACTGCAACCTCTGCCTCCCGGGTTCAAGCAATTCTCCTGCCTCGGTCTCCCAAGTAGCTGGGATTACAGGCACCTGCCCCAAAGCCTGGTTAGTTTTTGTATTTTTAGTAGAGACAGGGTTTCACCATGTTGGCCAGGCTGGTCTCAAACTCCTGACCTCAAGTGATCTGCCCGTCTCAGCCTCCCAAAGTGCTGGGATTACAGGCATGAGCCACCATGCCTGGCCCAGTTTGAAATTTTTATCAATAAAGAGTAAAATAATTATAGCTCCATATAAAAACTAAAGTTTCATCCTACTTGAAACTAAAGGTCATTAATAGGGATAAGATTAGGTCAAGGGCTAGGAAAAACAAGACATGCAATATGGGCCTTTTTGTCGCCTTTTTTTTTTTTTTTGAGACAGGGTCTCACTCTGTCACCCAGGCTAGAGTACAGTAGTACATGGAGTACAGGCGCCACCATGTCCAGCTAATTTTTGTATTTTTTGTAGAGACAGGGTTTTGCCGTGATGCCCAGGCTGATCTTGAACTTAGGGGCCCAAGCAATCCACCCACCTCAGCCTCCCAAAGTGCTAGGATTATAGGCGTCAGCCACTGTGTCTGCCCTCTACTATGGGTTACTTCTTTAATCAGAATGTTATATGATAACATCATTTCCTAAAAAGAAAATTTCATTGACAATTGACCAGAACCTCTTAGTTAAAATTAAATATAAAATGCATTTTTGGCCAGGCACGGTGGCTCATGCCTGTAATCCCGGCACTTTGGGACGCTGAGGCGGGTGGATCACCTGAGGTCAGGAGTTTGAGACCAGCCTGGCCAACACGGTGAAACCCCATTTCTATTAAAAAAAAAAA
>NW_012111107.1:0-1141 GCF_000951035.1 Colobus angolensis palliatus
CCACCACACCTGGCTAATTTTGTATTTTTAGTAGAGACAGGGTTTCACCATGTTGGTCAGCCTGGTCTCAAACTCCTGACCTTGTGATCCGCCCGCCTTGGCACTCTGAAAGTGTTGGGATTACAGGCATGAGTCACTGCACCCGGCTTGAAGCTGGGAGACGTAGGCTGCAGTGAGCTGAGATCAATCTCTTTTTCTAAGGCATTGCACACCCACACATGTGTAACCCAGGAGGGTGGCACGGGAAATATTTCCAGCCTGCAGACATTGTAAAGAGAGGAAGTGCTCCTTCAGGAGGACAAATGGAAACATCTGCTGCAGCTTCTTAGTGCTCTCCTGGCTTACCCTTTCAGTTGCTCAACCCTAAATACATTTTGTCAACCGTAGACATCAGGGCACGCTATGGGAAAATTATGGGCTGGGCATTTAGCTACCATTTATTCACAATTCACAAATACAGATTGAACCCCAATTGTGTGTTAGTCTCCTGGCTTTGCAGGCTGTGGGTATGAATAAGGCGGCCACCCTCCCTCCTTAGGGCACTCGCAGAATTAACTTATTCTTCTCCAGGAGAAGTAAGCTCTTGATAAGAAACCAAATATATGAATTACTTATTTTTTTGCTAGGCTCCATACAAAGACACTTTGCATACCTTAATTCACTTAATACTCAGGAAAACCCTGTGAGAAAAATTTTAGAGCTGTGAAAACTCTCAGCCTTTGAGGATTTGGATAACTTGCCCAAGGCCACTTTGAATCTAATGCATGCTTCTTGGTCCAAGCAAGTTGCTTCTCACGATTACACACCCTACGCTCCTATAAGATGCTAATGGAATTGATCCTGCCATGCTCTAGGTGAGGGGAAGAGCTGAAATAGCAGAGTTTAAAATTCTCTAGACCAAAGTCCATCTCTGCTACTGTTTCCCACTGCTTCCTTGAATGGTTAGGTACATGCTTGTCTGGACCACATTGCTTTCTCTTTATGTAGGGCTTGTTTGGAAAGATCTTTGTTTTCTTGAGTCCCTGGTTACCATCAGTCATTTTTCATAGAAATACAGGCCGGGCGCGGTGGCTCAAGCCTGTAATCCCAGCACTTTGGGAGGCCGAGACGGGCGGATCATGAGGTCAGGAGATCGAGACCA
>NW_012111108.1:0-1762 GCF_000951035.1 Colobus angolensis palliatus
TATTGCGTGGCCGGACTGAAGTTAAGGTCGTGAGTGTATTTTTTTACTTGTGCTTTTAAATAGTTGTCAGGCAAATATTACATTAGAAAATATAATAATAATTTCATTTTTTTTTTTCCAAATAGAACTCTCATAAGTATGTCTTCAGTTAGAAATAGACATTCTCCAAATTTAGGATGGGTTGAAACAGTGCCTTAGTGGCTCACTCTCTATTGCGTGGCCGGACTGAAGTTAAGGTCGTGAGTAATAGATTCCTATGTTCTTCCTTAGGAGACAAAGTGCAGCCTGGGGAAAGCCTCTGATCTCGGTAGGTTAATCATCTCCATCACTCTGTGTTCCTGAGAGACTCATGGTTTCAACTCTCCGGGTTCTTGCTTGAAAAATGCTGGGTTTCCCTTCTGTCCACTCATGACTCAAATCACTTTATCTCCCCTCCCTGACACCTCCTTCAATGATTAATATTAGAAAATCTCATTAGCTTATTTTAAACAAAATGCTATTTTTCTAGAAGATTTTGAACTTTTTGAACTTAACTTGATAAATTGAACTTAATTTTACAAAACACATAAATAGGACAGAAATGAATATTCAACAAATATGCAAGGAGGTGATCCATTGTTTTGTTTTTGTTTTTGTTGTTTTGAGACAGCCTCTCCCTCTGTCCCCCAGGCTGGAGTGCAGTAGCGCCATCTGGGCTCACTGCAAGCTCCGCCTCCCAGGTTCCCGCCATTCTCCTGCCTCAGTCTCCTGAGCAGCTGGGACTACAGGCCCCAGCCACCATGCCCGGCTAATTTTTTGTATTTTTTAGTAGAGACGGGGGTTCCATCGTGTTAACCAGGAAGGTCTTGATCTCCTGTCCTCCTGACCCGCCTGCCTCGGCCTCCCAAAGTGCTGGGATCACAAGAGTGAGCCACTGCGCCCGGCCGGTGAACCATTCTTTTAAAAAACAGCTTCCAGCATAAGAAAAGTAAAGCCATAATACTTTTTAACCTATTTCTTTCCTTAACTCATTTGTTACTCTCGACAAACAGTGACGGGTTTTTTTGTTTGTTTTTCTTTTTTTTTTCAATTACATTTAACCTTGTGTTTATCACTAAAGAATTCAAAATAAATAGGCCACATGCTTTGGATGGCTCCTAAACAACCACTGGCTTGCAGCTAAGCCCCCAAAAATGCCATCGATTTTGGTGATTTGTTTGTACTTGATAAGTCACTTTTCTTCTCTTTCTGAAGATCCCAAGCTTATGACCTTTCTTTCTCCTTACCCACTCCCTCATCATGACAGACAGAGCAAACAGAACCCTGTGCTGGGAACAGAAAGAACACCGAGTAGTTTTAAAAGGGTATCTCTATCTCCCCTGCATTTTAAACAACTTAACATGAAATACTGGATTTAAACACACACACACACAGTTATCCTGATTAAAACAGGTAAAGAGCGTGGTATGCATTGTGATTATTTCTGCCAGTATTTCTTATAAGTACACGAATATGTCAATAGATTCTCATTGTTCTCATATATGCCAATTATAAGATAACGTGTAAGATGACGTGTTACAAGGATTCCAAAAGACATAACTGTAACAGATTAGAATGAAACACCCTGGTGACCTATTTCCCTCAAATTTCCAAAGCAGTAGAAAATCTAGGAAAAGCATACACCTAGCTTTACGAAAAGCAAATTAACTAAATCCTCATAGCAATGTCAGAATCAATCCCGTGGCACCCGAAAGCTGAAGATGACTGATTATGTTTTTTTTTT
>NW_012111109.1:0-251 GCF_000951035.1 Colobus angolensis palliatus
AAAAAAAGTCCAGGACCAGACAGATTCACATCTGAATTCTACCAGAGGTACAAAGAGGAGCTGGTACCATTCCTTCTGAAACTATTCCAATAAATAGAAAAACAGGGAATCCTCCCTAACTCATTTTATGAGGCCAACATCATCCTGATACCAAAGCCTAGCAGAGACACACCAAAACAAGAGAATTTTAGACCAATATCCCTGATGAACACCCATGCAAAAATCCTCAATAAAATACTGGCAAACCGAAT
>NW_012111109.1:2949-3808 GCF_000951035.1 Colobus angolensis palliatus
GTGGGGACTCAAAAGAGGTTACTCAAGATCCGCTGAGTGGAAGTGAGGACAGACCCAGAGACACGGGGGGTAGGGGGTTCAAACCAGGAAGGCTCAGACCCTGACCTCCTCCTAGGCCCCTCCAGAACTTGAGTTTTTTTCTGACCCGGAAGTGGATTTCACCGACGGAAAAGAAGTTCAATATTTTTGGTCCAGCCCAGTAAGCTGCTCCCGTCGCCCAGCGTTCCACACCCCTGCAGATGTCACAATCCCTACTCCCGCTAACCTGACAAGGGAGCTATGCATTGCCTAGAGAAGGTCCTTGGCCTGCAACCTCGTGATGGGGTCCAGGGTCTGTGTCCATTTCTGGTTAAAATTGCTCTAAGGCTGGTCGCTGTCTTGGCCTTCCCTGCTTCCTCTCTGTTCACTTCTCCCCTCCTCAGCCCATATGAAGCTTTTACTCAGGAGATGGATTATCGCCCCTCTTGGAACATCAAGGACACCACCAGGACACCGCACTGTCTCCCTGACCCTGGGCTTCTGCAGACCTCAGTCTTCTCCTGAGGTCCCCTCACTCCCTACCTCATTTTTTCCATCCTTCTTGGGTCTGGGTCTGCTACACCTCAGGCTTCTTATTCACCGTCACAGACAGAGGCAGGCCCCTTCATCCTTGGGCTCCGACCACAGTTCACCTGCTGCAGGACACTCAGTGGCTTTCAGTAGTTCATCCAGACATCCAGTTGGAAGTGGGATTTCCTGGAAGGAAAGCAGGACCCCAGAATTACACTGAATTGTAACACAAGAGCTGAGATTCCCCTTCTGCATGGGACATTAAGCTGCAAACACTACATAGGCACTTAATGCTCAGCTGCCCTTTTAA
>NW_012111109.1:7307-7685 GCF_000951035.1 Colobus angolensis palliatus
AACATTCATCAATATTTTTGTTACTACCATTGTTAATATGGATTTTTCATTATTGTACAGCAAGGAATACAGTTTATCCATTCACAAATGGTGTTCAGTTACTAAAGATGACTACAAGGCATGCACTGCAGACATATACACACACAGCTGTCCTGGAGACCCAGCTTTGCCACCAATTGCTCTTTCATAAGATGAGCTCCCCCAGTACCCACAAGTTTTTCAGGACTCGACCTGAGTTGGTTGGGCTAGACCTGGAAGAGTTTCCTATTCTCAGTTGTACCCGGAAAAATTTTAAAGACTCTTCAGAGGCCCAGTAATAGCTTTTGGCAGCTTCCAAGACCAGGGAGGGTTTCTTGGCCATTCAGAGCCATTCAAATA
>NW_012111109.1:7735-8299 GCF_000951035.1 Colobus angolensis palliatus
GTTTCTTGGCCATTCAGAGCCATTCAAATATTCTAAGTAAACTCAAGGAACCAGAAACCCCACTTGCAGTCATGAAATACCAGTGAATGGCCTCTGTGAGTCTCTTCAAGTTTTTCAAAGATAACTGCCTGGAAAGGCTGGCCAGGAAATCACCCAAGCCCATCTCTCTGCAGAATGTTCTGTCAGCCAGGGACCCAGTGAATTGTCATTGAACAGAAAGGAGGAAAAGAGACAGCATGCCTGAGCTTCTGGAAACATTCTAAGTGCCCTTGTTGGCCCAGAAAAGACTGGTGTTACCATACGAGGCACAGATATGGCAACGTAGACACTCTAGGAACCACACAAGGTTTAAAGGCTCCCAGGAAGTCCAGGAAGAGCAAAAATGGCCTTTTAAAGCCATCAGATTTTATTCTAAGTCTACGTGGGAGACAGTGCACTTGGCTTCATAAAAACACCTGTGGAGGTCCTGTCACTTGCCCCAGTATCCGGTCTTTTCCACCTCATCTCAGAGCCGGCAGCCACCATTTCCCAAAGCTGCTGTGCAATGAAAGGGGAATATTCTAG
>NW_012111109.1:9314-10084 GCF_000951035.1 Colobus angolensis palliatus
GCACGTCTGCTAATAATCATGAATGACAATAACAACAATGATGATCTTAGTGATAATGGCACCAACACTATTAATGGCAATAACAATAAACCTGAAGTAATGGGTGTTAGGGTCTCGATTCACCGATGTGAAAGATGGTGCCAATTTCTGGCCTTACAGAAATAAAGGAAAAGTAAACACCTGAAGGAGGAGGAGGTGAACCTGGAGCTCCCGCCGTCCTCTGGGCGCTCCTTGGTGGAAGGAGAGGGACTTGGTCCTGAGCCTGCCCAGGATCCACCCGCACCAGAATCTGGGAGTCCCAGTCTCTGGATGGGATCAGGCCCACCCAGGCCAGATGCCACGGAGCCTCGGAGCCCGGGTCCTCCAGCCCTCACTGCTGCCTCTCCTCATGGAGCCCGGGCCCCCACGCCACCTCAGCCTCAGCGCAGCTCTGCGAGGGCAGCACCAAGGATGCTCCGGGCCCAGCGGGGGCACCCGGCCCCAACAGGATACTGACGCCCTGAGGGCGTGAAGTAGCGCGGCCTATGCAGGGCCCGCCATCTTGGGCCTTGCAAAAAGAGCAGCCTCTTCAATGCTCCCCACCGAAACCTCCCCGGAGGCCCCAGCCCCAAAGCCAGGGGAGCGGCGCCTCCCTAACCCTGGGTAAAGAAAACTCAGGTCCTCCGTGGAGACCCCGCTCGCCGCGAGAAGCAGACCGCGCATGTGCCCTGCATGGCCGAACGATGGGTTTCATTGCCCTCTGCCGGCCGTGAGGTGGCAGCACAGAACGT
>NW_012111109.1:11358-11740 GCF_000951035.1 Colobus angolensis palliatus
AAAAAAATCTGTTTTAGGATGGGGATAATCAATTCAGGAATTTATTTCACTTGGAGGGTCAACACTCCCATCCTGCTGACCGAGGCCTTAAAATCTCCTGCATCAGAAATTCACAGGAGTCCCCTGGGTCACGGTGTTTCTGTCCTGTGTATACAGTCACAATCCTCTAGGACCCTCAGAAAATACACAATGACTTAGGGCTGAGAGAAATTTAGCAGCTCAATCTGATATTTTCCTAAGGTGGTATCTAAAATTCTTGCAATCATGGTTTATATTAGTCTTTGTTAGTTGTAATATCTCTGATTATCATGATACATATTTGCTGAGAAATACCAATGTCCATGTGTATATTCATACATAGATATGTAGGTATATAGATGCA
>NW_012111109.1:11790-13191 GCF_000951035.1 Colobus angolensis palliatus
GAGAGTTCTCCTTTAGGGACAAAGATTAAAAGTTCTTAATGATTTACCAACATACATCTATACATTCATTTCACCACCTTTGAATCCTAGACCAACCATTCAGTGGTAGAGCCCAGTTGAAATCTTTCCAATGTTACTTGTGTGAAAGGAAATTACATTTTGGCACCCCAGATTCATTTAACCAAAGGGAAAAATCAAGCTGGGAACAGGGTCACACAAATCTCCCCCTTCTGGTTTCTAAATAATATGGCTACAAGATGAAAAGCTACATGTGTCCCCCATATTTTGCCCACAAGGAAATTCCTCATGAGCTGTTAAAATTACACCATGGCAATGCAAACTGATAGCTTGTCTTTCCAGGTGTAGTCATCCCCAGTTCACCAGACACAAATGCATATCCGATTGTTTCCCTGCCCCATTTTGTCTATGTTGTCTTATGTAAAATGCAGCTTTCCTGCATTATTCCTGTGCCGCATTTATTTATGTCATCTCATGTAAAAAAAAATCCAGATTCACTGAGCCAGAGAAATGCATGAATGACTATTTTCTTCTACCCACCTTTTACACGAAAATTGTGTACTCCTCAATATCCCACCCTTTCCCCCTATAAATTTAGAAAAAATCATCTTTGGAGAAAGAGCTACACCTGTCCCCCAGGTGCATGTCCTTAACTCTGGCAAATAAATCTCCTAAAATCATTGAGACTTGTCTCATCATTTTTCTCGATTGACACTTGCATTCACATTATCTCCTGCAGAAACAGATATTTTCTCTTTTGTAAGACCCCAACTGCAGAGTTATTCCATTAATTGTGATGATATCAATATCTTTCAAAGTCTGAGCATGAGCAATGTATATGCACTTGTTCTATTTTAAAGATCTCATGTTATGGTTTAGAACACAGGTCACTTTATTCACTGAATTCGAAGTATCAAAATTTTTTTTGCTTAGAAAGCACGTAATGCCAGCCTAATTACATTCAGGTGACTGTGCGTCATTACTAACTTAACCCATTACCAGGTCTTTAACTTCGATGACTGGTGTACACGGCTATAAAACTCACCATTGTCATACAGGTGGATGCGTCTTTTCTGATAGGATGCATGGATATCGTGTGTTTTTTCTTAAGGGCACTTTCCTTGTCTGAAATAATTGAAAAATAAATTGTTACCTTGGTATTATGGTGATAAAATTGTTTGAAAAACCCCAAGGCCCATTTACTTTTTTTCAAAAATTGACACTTTGATGTGGGAAATATGTCAAAGGAAGAAAATACTTCAGTAGAAGAAACAGATTGTACAGCGTCAGCAATTAGAAAAGCGTTTTAAAATTAAAATGTGAAAAGAGTTAAAATGGAGATGAGCTATCATGCCGGTAAACAGAGGGATAGTCTTCACAGGG
>NW_012111109.1:15491-16643 GCF_000951035.1 Colobus angolensis palliatus
AATATTAGAAATTATATTGATAATTTAGGAATCTTTGACACATGATACCCAACCTAGAGTCCTCAGAAAACTTAATTGGAGGCCAGATACCTGAAAGTCTCCTGATTGCATTTGGAACACCCAGGCTGGGTGGGTTGTGCATCATAAAAACAAACAAACAAAAAGAATAAAAATGAAACACCCATGCAAACTGGAGAAAACTGCCCATTTGCCAGCAATATGGGTCTAATTTCAGTAGAAAAGGCATCCTCTACTCACTAGTGAATGCATTGTCAAGAACTCAGTTTCTCTCTGTCTTCTTCTGGATTTCCACTTGCAGACACTTCAGGCACTAAGAAAAGCTGAGGTTGGAGAAAGAACACGTGAGACACCAGCCTTGTACACAATTTTCAGATCAACCTGTGATGAGAAGCCAGACCTTCACTGAAGTGTGACACCACCTGCACCACAGCCTAACCAACAGACACAAACACGCAGAGGCCTCTCCTCTTTTCCCATGGTCAAAATTAGGAAGCCTATGACTACGGTTGCTGACAAAGAAGGAACACAGATATCTTATGAATGAGAACATCAAAAGCACTGAGTTTTGTATGTTAATTGACACAAGTCCAGATATTCAATTCCCTCACTGATTTTAAAACACAGGGATCCCTGACTCTGCCCACATGTGGAATATGATTTCCACCTGTAGATAAACACTGTGGGATTTCTCAGATTTTATTATCCCAGCTTTATGACCTAGCAATGTTTCTCCAACACCAATCACAGCCTTCTGAAGCCTTACTCCACTTTTACTTTCTCTCAATTTCCACTTTTGTATTTCCCCTTGGAACTTGGAAATCAATCAAGAAAAAATCTGTTTTAGGGTCAAGTACAGTTGCTCTCGCCTGTAATCCCAGCACTTTGGGAGGCCAAGGCAGGTGGATCACCTGAGGTCAGGAGTTCGAGACCAGACTGGCCAAAATGATGAAACCCCATTTCTACTAAAAATACACAAATTAGCTGGGCATGGTGGTGCTTGCCTGTAATCCCAGCTACTCAGGAGGCTGAAGCAGGACAATCACTTGAACCCGGGAGGCAATTACAGTGAGCCAAGATCCTAACACTACACTCCAGCCAGGGCGACAGAGCAAGACTCTACCAGAAAAAAAA
>NW_012111110.1:0-5927 GCF_000951035.1 Colobus angolensis palliatus
AACGATTTAGAAATGGAGTCTTGCTGTGCTGTCTAGACTGGAGTACAATGGCACAGTCATAGATCACTACAGCCTCCTACTCCTCAAGCCATCCTCTGACCTTAACCTCCCCTGTTGCTGGGATTACAGATGTGAGCCATTGCATCTGGCATATTTCTTTCTACTTGAGTTTGAAACCTCTGTCATCCTCACGTTCAGCTGACTTGCATCCCCTTTCACCGAAAGGATTGAGGCAAACCACAGACAACTTCCACAAGCTCCAGTTACCATATTTACCGCCTGCTTACTGTTGGACCCAAATTCTCTGTTCTTTTCATGGATGAACTGTGCAAGCCTCTAGTAAGGCCAGTGTCTTTCATTCCTTCCTGGCTGGTCTAGTGCATGTTTTGCTTTTATGTCATGAATTTTTTCTTCTTGTGTCATCTGCATCATCAGATCATTTCTATCAGCTTACAAATGTCAGTTCCCCATCTTAATACAAAATATAAAATCTGGATTCTACTTCCTTTACCTCTTATCAACCATGTCTCTGCTCTATATTATAGAAAAATTACTTCAACTTTTGACTATGTTTTGTTTATTTTTCTCATACTGTTGTTTCTTGAATCCATTCCAGTCAGGTATGTGCCACCATCACTTCGTGCAAACTGCTTTTATCAATGTCACTGTTGACCAACATGTTGCTACATCTAATGATCACTTCTCAGTTCTAGTCTTACTTATTTGCTTAGTCTCATCTTATTTGCCACAGCTCCATACTTTTAAAATACCTGCTTCTCCTGTCTTCTAGGACTCTTGACTTATTTTCTCTCACCTTGCTGGTCATTCCTTCTCAGACTCCATACCTGAACCCTCCTGACTTCCCTGACTTGTGAATATCAGAGTGTCCTATGGCTCAGTCTTTGGACTTCTCTTTTCCATCTAAACTCTCTAGTGTTCTCCCAAAGATTTGCTGATGAATCCTCAGTGTGCATCTCCAGCTGAGACCTCGCCTCTCATCTACTTAAAAATCTGTCTTAACCACCCACTTACTATGTAAATAACTTTCTTTTATTTCTCTTAACCTGTTCAGGTGATCCTTTAAAAGATAATCAGAACATGTCACTCCCCTATTCAGAACCAGTCCACCCATCCCCAACTCCGGTGGCCTAATATCAACTCCAAATCAAACCTCTTACAAGGCCCCTACATGACTGCCTTATTTTTATCTTTCTGAGTTTATTTTTCTTTGTTTACTCGACTCCATCCACACAGGCCTCCTTTCTGGCCTGTGAACATGCCAGACATACTCTTGTCTCAGGGCTTTAGTACTTCTGTTTCATCTACTTGGAATATCTTTTGATATTCCCTTAAGTGGTCCCCTCACCTTTACTTAGCTTTTTCCAAAGCTACTTTAACAGTGACAGCTTTACTGACTACTTTATCTAAATTTTTATCTCCTCTCCTTCAATACTTTATTTCTCCCTTTCCTGCTTTATGTTTTCTCCTTAGCATTTAACATTTTCTAATGTAATGAATGGCTCAATTATTTTGTTTATTTCTGTCTCAGTCACTGGAATATAAGCTTTACATGGGCAAGGATTTTTGTCTGTTTTGTTCACCACCAAATGTCCAGCAGTTTCAGTATTTTTATTTAAATCGTATTGAATTAAAGACAGAAACTTGCTTTTGAATTTCAAATTCTAGTAAAGAGGGCCGTGCCCTGGTTGGTGCTTTTGACTACTACTGTTTCACCTAGATGGTCAGATTGTTTTAAACTACCAGTAACCCTTCAGCAAACTTCATTTTATAATTTGTGGGGTTTTTTAAATCAAAATAATTTGAGGGATATTAGGTTTTCATTTTTTCAAATGCTTCTAAAAACAGTTTATGGTGATTTTGCAAAAAAAAATGTATAATTATTCCAGCTGGCTAAGCTGCAAGATATTCAAACTGTGTTTTAAATGAGCAATTTAAAAATGTTTATGCCATAAATGTGGAGTCAGTTAAAAACAATTTTTTTAAAATGTTAACATTTTTCTTCAAACCTTTTCTCACAGTATGAACCTACTTTTTTTTTTTTTTTTTCTTCAGTGTACTTTCTGATCGGAGCTGTTTGAGAGTTACAGCTGGTCCCACCTCACTGGATCTTGATGTTAATGTTCAGAGGACTCTAGACAACAACTTAGCAACTGAAGCTTATGAAAGAAGAATTAAGCGCCTTGAGCAAGAAAAACTTGAACTCAGTAGAAAACTTCAAGGTAAATATATTTTCACTTTTTGAATTGTACTCACAGTGTTATGAGGTGTTTATTGTAAGTGGTTGTTTTATCTTTGGAAAAAATTCTTTTAAGTGGTGAAAAATCAAGTTGTAGAAATTTATGCAGAAAACAGCATAATACCGTTTATATAAACTCACACAATTAATAGTAAACAACAACAAAATAGCTTTTGTTTCCTGTGGGTACGTATTTATGTTTATAAAAATGTGTGGGAATACCTTTGGGGATGGGGAAAGGGGACCCTCCTCACTTCGTTATAGCACTTTAATGACTTTTCCTATCTTATTTGCTCAATCTTTAAGAGCTCTAGCTCCTTTCACATTGTCATTCTCTGCAGTATTGCTTCTGCCATATTTGGTGATTGTAAAATGCACATACACATAAACTTTTTAAGATTCTGAGTGAGTTTCTTTATTCTTCACCTTCAATGATTGTTTTCTCCATTTCATTTCATCCAGTCCATCCTATGGTAATAAGATATGTCTTAAGATTACCATATCTAAAACTCATTAATCGCAGTTTCCAGCAAATCTTTTATAATCTCCTGCTCATAATTTTCTAGTGCTCTCTCTCTCTGACCCCTTAACTCTAATATTCCTTCACTGCCACCATTACCTACAAGTCTATCACCAATTTAACTCTGCTATTTATACTCTCATTTTTCATTCTCTGGTCAGCCATAATCATACCCTGGCATATACCTTCAAATCTATTGTTCCGCTTTCTCTTTGTCAAATACCTTTGGCAGAACCCCAACCGTGTTTGAATACAACTTTGTATCTTCAGCTATCCAGCTGAAGACAGCTTACTTAAAACACCCACAACATGTTGACTAATAATATTAATTCAGATTCACAGACACTCACCTCAGGTCAGCTCTTCATGCTGCCTAGCAATCCTACTTTGTTCCCCTAGTCTATTTCCCTATCCTGTGCTGTAAAATCCAGTGATCATTTCTGTCTTCACCTTTTAACCTATCAGCAATATTTGGTCCTGTGAACCATTTATTCCTCCTGATAATGCCTTTTTTTTGGGGGGGGGGCTTCTGGGGCACTTTATCTCCTGGTTTTCTTTTTCGTCATAAACCAGTCCTTCCCAGTCTCGTTTGCTAAGTTTTCCTTAACTCTTTGACCTTTGAATGTTAGAATACTCTCTACTTGAAGCAAGTCTGTAGTTGAATGAGGCCTTCAATGAAGGTTTTCCAGACCATCCTATTTATAATTTAATCATATATATATCCCCAGTACTACTATCTACTTTTTCTGCTTTTTTTCTCTAAAATAAAGGATGTCACATATTACATATTTTACTTACGTATTTTGTGAATGAAGGAATGTATTTATGGACAAATAATCAGGAACTTGTAACTCCTAGGAGAGAAATAATCAAAGTTTTGTAATCACAGAATTTTACTGTCATAGTTTTAGAGGCCAAGTAGAGAAAAAGTCTGTGTAGACATCAATAGAATGGACTATTTTCTGTTTTTCCATAAGTTGTTAAGATCTCTGCATATGAATTACTTCTCTTTTGTGACTGAAATTTTTCTGTTTGTTTTTTTATGTGGTGATATAGCAAAGTGTACAAGCATTCTACTTTTCAGTATGAGCCTAATAAATGTTTGTATATGTGTACACTAATGTAACCTTCACCCATATTCATGTGTAGAATATTTCCAGCATAGGGTAAAGTCCTCACATGTCACTCCCCAGTTTGTAACTTACCACTATGAAATAAACATCATCCTAATTTCTTTCACCATTAATGAATTTTTACCTGTTTTTGAACTTCATATAAATGGTATCATACAGTATATTCTCTTTTGTGTATGGCATCTTTCACTTGTTGTTTTTTAAAATTCACCCATGTTTTATATATATCAGTAGTTTGCTCTTTTTTTTTTTCTACTGCTGTTTAGTATTTCATTGGATATAAGCACTAAAAAATTGCCCAGTCTGTTGTTGGTAAATATTTGGGTTATTTCCAGATGTTGACTACTATAAGTAAAGTTCCTGCAAATGTGCTTATATATTTATTTTGATGGTCCTATATACTATTTCTCTCAGATATGTACCTGGGAGTAGAATTTCTGGGCCATATAGTAGAGGATTTTCAGCTTTAGAAGATATTGTCAAAGAGTTTTCCAAAGTGATTATACCAATGTATAGTTCTACTAATAATTTATGAGTTCTACTTTCTTCAGCTCCCCACCAGAACTTGATATTGTCAGCATTTTTAACTTGTAGCCATTCTGGTAGAAGTATAGTGATGTCCTGCCGTGATTTTAATTTGCATTTTCCTGATGGATAATGAGTTTGAATATCTTTTCATATATTTACTATCCATTTGGATATCTAGTCTTTTGAAGTTCTGGTTCGAGGTTCTTGCCCATTTTTCTGTTAGGTCTTCATATATCTTTTTCTTAGTAATTTGTATGTTACTACTTCACAAACAACGTAGAAACCTTTAGATAGCTATGTATGACTGTTGTTATGTAGTTTACCTTAATCTGTGTTATAAATCTTTTAATACATTTTACTCGATTGTTGCTTTACGTTTACTCATTAATTTTAAGTGTCTTTTAATTTACCCATTTATTTACCCTTTTGGTGCTTTTTATTTCTCCCTAAATTCCATGTTTCTATCTGGAATCATTTTTCTTTAGCCTAAAAAACTTCCTTTATTGTTTTCTTGTAATGTGAGTGTGTTGTGACAATTCTCAATAGGGTTTTGTTGATGTGAAAATGTCTTTATTTTTACCTTCATTTTTGAAGAATACTTGTACTGGATTAGAATTCTAGCTTGGCAGCTTTTTCTATCAGAGCTCTACATGTATTATTTTATTCTTTTCTATAATAGCTTCCATAATATTTCTTGAGAAGCCAGCTGTTAATCTCTTGAATGTAATGTATATGTTTTCCCTTCTGGCTGCTTTCAGGATTATGTCCTTCAGTTTCAAATAGTTGGACTGTGATTCACGTACGTGTAGCTTTCTTTGTATTAACAGAAAATCCTGGTTGAGATTCATTGAGCTTTTGCAATCTTGTTTGATGTCTTTTATCAGTTTTGCAAAATTCTAAGCCATAGTCTCTGTAGATACTATTTTGCCTCATGCACGTTCTCCTCTCCTTCTGGAGCTGTAATTGCATATATGTTAGATGGTATCTCACATTTCCTTTATACTCTGTTCTGTTCCTTCCCTTCTTTCTTTTTTTGTGTGTGCTTCATTAAGATATTTTCTATTGATCTGCCTTGAGGTTCACTAGTTCTGTCTTCTGCTATATCCATTTTGCTGTTAAGTCCATCTGATTAATCTTAATTTCAGATATTGTCTTTTTGGTTAAAGTTTATTCATTTGATTCTCTCAGTTGCAGTTTTCTGTTGAAATTTCCACATATTTTTGTGTATTTTTTCGCTATTTTCTGTAACATTTTAATAATATTTTGAGGTCCTTGTCTGTTAATTTCAACAACTATGAACCTGCCTTTCTGTTTTTTTCTTCCATTTGTCATGCTTTTCTGCTTTTCCAAATGTCTCATGTGAAAGATGTCATGAATAAAAATAACATAGAGAAGCAAGTTTATATTATTTTTGCCCCAGAGAGGTTTCTCCCTTTTCATTCCATCAAGAATTGAGCTTGGACAAGACTAAATTGCATAATTGCATTTT
>NW_012111111.1:0-1077 GCF_000951035.1 Colobus angolensis palliatus
AGAGACGGGGTTTCACCGTGTTAGCCAGGATGGTCTCGATCTCCTGACCTTGTGATCTGCCCGTCTCGGCCTCCCAAAGTGCTGGGATTACAGGAGTGAGTCACCGCGCTCCGCTTAAGTTTTATTCTTACATACACTTTTTTCTTTGAGACAGGGTCTTGTTCTGTTGCCCAGGCTGGAGTGCAGTGGCCTGATCAAGGCTCACTGCAGCCTCGACCAACTGGGCTCAAGCAATTCTTCCACCCCAGCCTCCCAGGTAGATGGGACTACAGGTACAGGCCAACTTTCCTTGCTTACACTTGAAAAAGTAGGTACTACTTATCAGGTCGTGGGGGCGCATGCCCTGTGGTCCTGGACTCCTCTCTTTCTCTAACATCACGTGTCCAAGCCATCAGCAACTCCTGTGTGCTCTACCTTTAAAATGTATCAATAATCTGTTTCTTACCCCTTCCACTGATATTACCCTAATCCTTAACCCAGATGATAGCAATAGTCTCCTATCTCCCAGATCCTGCTGTTGCTCCCGACAGACAGTCTGGTCTCCACATGTCAGCCAGCCTGCTAAAAGTTTTTAATTTTTACGAAGTCTAATATGCCAGTTTTTTCTTTTGTAGTTTATGCTCTAAAAGCTTAATAATTAGGCTGGGCGCGGTGGCTCACACCTGTAATTCCAGCACTTTGGGAGGCCGAGGAGGGGGGTGGATGGCCTGAGGTCAGGAGTTCAAGTCCAGCCTAGCCAACATGATGAAAACTCGTCTCTACTAAAAATACAAAAAATAGCTGGGCATGGTGGCGGGCACCTGTAATCCCAGCTACTTGGGAGGCTGGGGCAGGAGAATCATTTGAACCCAGGAAGCGGAGGTTCGAAGTGAGCCAAGATGGAGCCGTTACACTCCAGCCTGGGCGACAAGAGCGAGACACCGTCTCAAAAAAAAAAAAAAAAATTAAAATTATTAAACTTGGCCGGGCGCGGTGGCTCAAACCTGTAATCCCAGCACTTTGGGAGGCCGAGATGGGCGGATCACAAGGTCAGGAGATCAAGACCATCCTGGCTAACACGGTGAAACCCCGTCTCTA
>NW_012111112.1:0-1560 GCF_000951035.1 Colobus angolensis palliatus
TCTCTACTAAAAATACAAAAATTAGCTGGCCATGGTGGCTTACACCTGTAATCCCAGCTACTCAGGAGGCTGAGGCAGCAGAATCTCTTGAACTAGGGAGGCAGAGGTTGCAGTGATCCGAGATTGCGCCACTGCCCTCCAGCCTGGGCGACAGAGCTAGACTGCATCTCAAAAAAAATAAATAAATAAAAAAGGAATGCTTTATGTGTACATTCCATTTTTCCATTTCTTCACACAGAATATGAAACAGATGTATAATTAGGATTAAGATTTAGTAAAATTAATACTTTTTTTTTGAGATGGAGTTTTGCTGTGTTGCCCAGGCTGGTCTTGAACTCCTGGCATCAAGTGCTCCTCCTGCCTCTGTTTCTCCAGTAGCTGGGACTACAGCTCTGCACCACTGTGCCTGGCTATAATTAATAGTTTTTACGACTTCAAGGACTTTTTTTTTTTTTTTTTAAGATGGAGTCTTGCTTTGTCACCCCAGCTGGAGTGCAATGGTGCAATCTGGGCTCACTGCAACCTCCGCCTCCTGGGTTCAAGCTATTCACCTGCCTCAGCCACCCAAGTAGCTGGGATTACAGGCGCCCGAAACCATGGCTGGCTAGTTTTTGTATTTTTAGTAGAAACGGGGTTTTTGCCACGTTGGCCAGGCTGGTCTCAAACTCCTGACTTCAGGTGATCCACCCACGGCCTCCCAAAATGCTGGAATTACAGGTGTGAGCCATTGTGTCTAGCAAGAACGTTCTTTAATGAAACTGAAACTAAATTTTTTTTTTTTTAAAACATGTCCATGAAGAATGCAATGACACTATTACAGTTTGGTGTCACTGCCTTGATTCAGTATAGGACGATATATTTTTATTTGTTGATATGATTATGTTTCTAGGCTTTACTTATTTCTTATTGGGGGAATAGCTGATGTTGTCAAACCTTTACTAAAAATACTGTTTTGAAAGCCAATGTGAATGCAATTTTTTTCTTTGCCTTAGTAGAATAAAAAACCTTTAGAATTGAACAGTTTCACAACTTTGTCAGGATGTTAGAAAATTAATTGGGCTTGGTGCTTACTTTTCTCCACGTTGTAGTTAAGGAAAGGTGTGAAGTGGCTTTTAGAGAACTATCCATAGCTATGCATAAGAGTGATTTTTGAGGTATATTAGGTCTCCCTACCCTTAGCCTGGTACATTTACAATAGAAAAAGACAAAGGTACAGATGAAGTCATAGGCAAATAATCTTGTATAATGACTTCGGTTTTTCACTGTGATTGGACAGAGGAGAATGGAGAAAGAAGTAGTCTAGACAAGTCATAGTGCTAAACATTGTTTTATCTTCCAGTTAACACCCCTGTATAGCCTGGAACCTTTGTTCTGGGGGTGGGAAATAACATTCATTGTGTACCGACATTGTGCTAGGCCTTGTTATCTTACTTAAACCTGACAATTTTTCTGTGTGTATGTGGCTATATTTTTTAGTTTTAGACATTTAAAAAATGATGATGATTTTTTATTTTTTTTGAGATGGAGTCTTGCTATTGCCCAGGCTGGTCTTGAACTCCT
>NW_012111113.1:0-1422 GCF_000951035.1 Colobus angolensis palliatus
AGCCCAGGGATTTGACACCAGCCTGAGCAACATGGTGAAACCCTGACTCTACAAAAAATACAAAAATTTGCCAGGCGTGGTGGTATAGGACTATGGTCCCAGCTACTTGGGAGGCTGAGGTGGGAGGATCACCTGAGCCTGGGAGGTGGAGGTTACAGTGAGCCGTGATGACACCACTGCACATTAGCATAGGCGACAGAGACCCTGTCTCAAACAAACAAAGAAACAAATAAATAAATAAATACTCTATTTAGCTGGCTTTTAAAAAGTGATGCTTAAATATTCTCTCAGAAAACAGAAACTAACTCTGATGTCTTTTACTTCAGGTGATCTGAGATAATCTTTGGTAAATAAAGCTAGTTTTAAAATTATTGTTAAAATAAAAAAAAATCGGAATTGCTAGCACCAATTACAATGCAAGCATACTTTCTTTAAACCTAGTTTTACTAGTCAAACAGGCTTATCTCCTAGATATTTAAGATCTTAAAACTATAAAATCCAACCTTATTGCCGAATACACATGAAAATAAATTGCTTGATATATGTCAGACGTGGAAGTAAAAGGGAGAGGGAAAAACCAAGTTTAAGTTTTTGGTTTCTTTGCTTCTGTGATATTTTTGATAACTGTCTGATTTGTCAAAAAATAAAAAGATGGGTAGCCTTGTTTTCCATGAGCAATTCAAATATAACTATTAAGAATGAATACATTAGGTGAATGTGAATAGGATAAATGTTTATAAATTAACTTTTCAAAATTAAAAATTCCTTTTCGGTAATGTGGAATCTTAAAGTAATAGATATTCATGAAATGTCTGCCTCATTTCTATGTAAATTAAAATGCTGAAACATTAATTGCTGAATACAAGTTTAAAGTATATGTATTTCAACATTTGTTTTTATATGGAAGCTATATATTTGGGTCTGTTAAAAAAACTGCATTATGAGAAAACGTGTTCTAAAAATTTTGAAACAATGCTCATCTACAAAATACTGATACAGAACAGCTCAAATTGCTTATTGCTTCCTCAGTTTTCTCTATAAATTAAGATCACTAAGTTAAAAACTCTATGATAATTAAAACTAGAAATAAGAGAAAAAACTCTTTATGCAAGGATAGGAATGAGGTTTTTTGGTAAGTCAGGCTTACATGAAAGTTACATTTTTATTAAGAGAAAAAGACAGTAATTTTTGTCTTAGAGTGACTGGTTGTTCCAATATGAGTAAAAAGCATAGGATATAAGAAGGGCTGTAGCTGCTGGGCGCGGTGGCTCACGCCTATAATCCCAGCACTTTGGGAGGCTGAGGGGGGCCTATCACGAGGTCAGGAGATGGAGACCATCCTGGCCAACACGGTGAAACCCCGTCTCTACTAAAAAATAATAATAATAATAATTATAATAATAATACAAAAAATTATAGCTG
>NW_012111114.1:0-1609 GCF_000951035.1 Colobus angolensis palliatus
TGGCCAAAAAGGCAAGAGGTAACAAGTATTGGAGGATAGACCAGCATATATTCTATTTCTTCTGTTGCTTTTAAATTATTTTTATACCTTTTTATACAATTTAAATAATAGTAACTTGACATGGTTTGGCTGTGTCCCCACCCAAATCTCATCTTGAATTGTAGTTCCCATAATCCTCACGTGTCTTAGGAGGGACTGGGTGGGAGGTAACTGAATCATGGGGGCAATTAATCCCATACTGTTCTTGTAATAGTGAGTGAGTTCTCATGACATCTGATGGTTGTATAAGGGGCTTTTCACCCTTTGCTTGGCACTTCTCCTTGCTGCCGCCATGAGTGGAAGGATGTGTTTGCTTCCACTTTTGCCATGATTGTAAGTTTCCTGAGGCCTCCCCAGCCATGTTGAATTGTGAGTCAACTAAACCTCTTTCCTCTATAAACTGCCCAGTCTTGGGTATGTCTTTATAAGCAGTGTGAGATTGGTACCACAGAGAGAAGGGCACTGCTCTAAAGATATTCAAAAGTGTGGAAGCGACTTTGGAACTGGGTAACAGGCAGAGGTTTAAAACTTTTGCAGGGCTCAGAAGAAGATAGAAAAATGTGGGAAAGTTTCGAACCTCCTAGAGACTTGGAGGGCTCAAAAGACAGGAAGACGTGAGAAAATTTGGAACTCCCTAGAGACTTGTTGAATGGCTTTAACCAAAATGCTAATAGTGATATGGACAAAGCAGTTCAGGCTGAGGTGATCTCAGATGGAGAGGAGAAACTTGTTGGGAACTGGAGTAAAGGTCACTCTTGCTATGCAAAGAGACTGGTGGCATTTTGCCCCTGCCCTAGAGATCTGTGGAAGTTTGAGCTTGAGAGAGATAATTTAGTGTATCTATGGAAGAAATTTCTAAGAGGCAAAGCATAGAAGAGGAAGAAGAGCATAAAAGTTTGGAGAATTTGCAGCCTCAGGATGCAATGGAAAAGAAAACCACATTTTGTGGGGAGAAATCCAAGCTTGCTGCAGAAATTTTCATAAGTAATGAGAAGTCAAATGTTAATCACCAACACAATGGGGAAAATGTCTCAAAGGCATGTCAGAGACCTTCACAGCAGCCTGTTCCATCACAGGCCTGGAGGCCTAAGAGGGAAAAATGGTTCCGTGGGCTAGTCCCAGGGCACCCCTGCTCTGCATCCCACCTCAGCCTTGGGACATGGTGCCCTGTATCCCAGCTGCTTCAGCTCCAGCTGTGGCTAAAATATGCCAATATACAGCTCAGGGCATTGCTTCAGAGGATACAAGCCCAAAGCCTTAGTGGCTTACATGTGGTGTTGCATCTGTGGGTGCACAGAAGTCAAGAATTGAGATTTGGGAACCTCTACCTAGATTTCAGAGGATGTATGGAAATGCCTGAATGTCCAGGCAGAAGTCTGCTGCAGGCATGGAACTCTAATGGAGAACCTCTGCTAGGGCATGGAGAACCCTGGTGGAAGGGACATGTGGGGTTAGAGCCCACACATACAGTCCCTACTAGAGCACTGCTTGGTGGAGCTGTGAGAAAAGGGCCATTATCCTCCAGACCCCAGAATGGTAGATCCATTGACACCTTGCACTATGCACCTAG
>NW_012111115.1:0-1739 GCF_000951035.1 Colobus angolensis palliatus
CCAGCTACTCGGGAGGTTGAGGCAGGAGAATCCCTTGAATCTGGGAGGTGGAGATTGCAGTGAGCTGAGATCATGTCCCTGCATTCCAGCCTGGGTGAGAAGAGTGAAACTCTGTCTCAAAACAAAACAAAAATAAAAACAAACAAAAGATTGCTTCCATGTCTTAATGCTTAAAATGTAATGCTGAACACAACTGAATACAGTTTTAGAGACCTTATTTTACCAGTATAAAAAACAGTGGGACAATTATTTCTTCTTTGATTTAAATGTTAACTATTAATAATCCAATGTCTATATTGAGTTAGGTAAAAAGAATTCACTCATGGTTGAACTTGCAGGATGAGATTGCTTTAAAGCTTTAAAAAGCGTACTGCCTTTCAAAATGTATATGCCCTTTTTCTATTCATTCATGGATTTTTTAAAACCTCAGTTCATTCAAGGAAAAAGTTTCTCTTCTTATTTTCTATAAATAGATGGCTAATAAGTTTAAACTACTTTTATTAGCAGCATCATGTCTTACAAAAGTAGGTTTCCTGTCTGAGAGGCTCAGTTTGACAAGTACTCTTGGTAAGCAAAAAATTGTGGACTTTGAGAATGAGAAAAGCTGACAGCTAAAAGCTGGCCTGGAACTAAGAGTTAGGTATTATGGATAGGAGCTGGCCTGGTTTTCCCAGCTGGGCTGTGCTGTTCTCCTGTGGAACATCAATAGTTTCACAGAATACTAGCTTCAGACAAGGCCGTTGTGTGACCATAGTGGATCAAGACAAAAGTAAGACCACCTTCTGTTGCATTTTTACCAACTACTGCATTCACCCTGCTTTATTCATCTGCATTCTAGATAAGAATTATAAAAACCCAATCATAAAATCACCCCTGATTCCTCACAGCATCCATCCAATCTGGAGAAGAGTCCCACTGCCTTGAGCTGTCTTCAGAATCACCTACTATAAAGCCAAATCCAAAATCTTCCTACCGAGATGGCTCACAGTGATCCATGGAGTGCTCGCTCCCTCATTTCTTAACAACGAGTTAACAAAATCCATCTTTCTTTGACTGTAGGTGTGCTCCTGGTGACTTTGGCTGAAGGGCATTGCCATCTTGTTACTGAGGTGACACATAAAATAAAAAAGACTACCTGGAATTTCATCAAATGCAAAACCTACTATACATTTCCTATGACATATAAAACACAAGTATAATATGTCAGTGTATTAATAGGATGATGCAAATTTGGACATTAAGTCCTTTAATGAGGGCCTATTTGTGTGTTTGTTACCATGAACTGAAAATCATTTTCTGACAGAAATCTTGCTTTTGCCTTATCTAGAGTTTCACCCTTAACTTCTACTATGATCTGAGTATTTGTCCCTCCTATCCTCGATAGTGTTAGGAGGTGAGGCCTTTGGGAAGTGATTGGGTTTTCAGGGTGAAGCCCTCCTAAGTAAGATTAGTGCCTTTACAAAAGAGACCCAAGGCAGCTCCTTTGTCTCTTCCACCATGTGTGGACACAGAAAGCACCGTCTACAGACCAAAAAGCGGACCCTTAGCAGATATCATACCTACCTTGATCTTGGACTTTCCAGCCTCCAGAACTTCGAGAAGCAAATTTCTGTTGTTTATAAGCCACCCCGGTTATAGTATTTTCTTACAGCAGCCTGAATGGACTAAGGTAACTTCCTTTAGAACAGAAGTTAGATGATCTTTTGTTCAGGCACCCGTTCTTCTGGCACCTCAGTTTT
>NW_012111116.1:0-1366 GCF_000951035.1 Colobus angolensis palliatus
TTTGCCATGTTGGCCAGGCTTGTCTCCAACTCCTGACCCCAGGTGATCCACCCACCTCAGCCTCTCAAAGTGCTGGGATTACAGGCGTGAGCCACTGTGCCAGGTCTCTATTATTATTTCTTAAAGGGTAGTCCATATATGAAGTAATAAAAGTTCATGATGCCGTATCTGACATGGATGTATTGATACTGAATTATGACCAAAACTTTTCATCACCCTTAGATAATTGAAACCATAAAGCTTCAAGATATTTTAGTTCTGAAAAACTGGTCTATGTTCTCAATCCCAAAGTAACGGGGTTTTTGTTGTTGCTGTTGTTTTTTCAAACAAGGTCACCACATGCCTTTTGTGGGGTGGAGAATGTATTTGCACAAAAAAACTCCAACATTTGTATGCTCAACAATGCATACTAAAGACTTGCAGCATGGAAGGCTTGATGTTAGACAGTATGACACATTCATTCAACAAATATTTACTAAGTATTTACTATGGGCCAAGCACAATTTAAGGTATTGGGAAAGTGGCAGTGAACAACATAAACCAAAAAAATCTCTGCCCTGGCCGGGAGCGGTGGCTCAAGCCTGTAATCCCAGCACTTTGGGAGGCCGAGACGGGCGGATCACGAGGTCAGGAGATCAAGACCATCCTGGCTAACACGGTGAAACCCCGTCTCTACTAAAAAATACAAAAAAACTAGCCGGGCGAGGTGGCGGGCGCCTGTAGTCCCAGCTACTCCGGAGGCTGAGGCAGGAGAATGGCGTGAACCTGGGAGGCGGAGCTTGCAGTGAGCTGAGATCCGGCCACTGTACTCCAGCCTGGGCGACAGAGCAAGACTCCGTCTCAAAAAAAAAAAAAAAAAAAATCTCTGCCCTCATGGAGTTTACTTATATACAAAGATAAATCAGACCTTGCTAATCAGTTTAGACTCCAATAGAAGAGACAAGTGTAAAAATATTTTTTAAAATGATAAACATTTTGCAATAAACAGAGTGCTATATCAAATTCACATTTTAAAATTCTGAAATCTAGGTTGGGTGCAGTGGCTTATGCCTGTAATCCCAGCACTTTGGGAGGCCAAGGCGGGCAGATCACAAGGCTAGGAGATCAAGACCAGCCTGGTCAGCATAGTGAAACCCCGTCTCTATTAAAAATACAAAAATAAGCCAGCATGGTGGCATGCGCCTGTAGTCCCAGCTACTTGGGACGCTGAGCCAGGAGAATTCCTTGAACCTAGGAGGTGGAGGTTGCAGTGAGCCGAGATCACTCCACTGTACTCCAGCCTGGGCAGCAGCAAAGCAAGATTCCATTTCAAAAAAAAAAAAATTAAAATCATAGGAGTAAATGATTTTTTCTTTTCTTTTTTTTT
>NW_012111117.1:0-1146 GCF_000951035.1 Colobus angolensis palliatus
ATTTTTTTATAGAGATGGTGTCTCGCCATGTGGCCCAGGCTGATCTCAAACTCCCAACCTCAAGTGATCCTCCCACCTCAGCTCCCAGTGCTGGGATTACAGGCATGAGCCACCATGTCTGGTCACCTTTAATTTTAACAAGTTATGTTAAAATTTAACAGTTGTGGCATTGTTACCAGATTTTATTTCACACAACCTGTGACTTATGTACTTAAAAAAAAAAAAAAAAAAAAACCATTAAGAAAAGTAGACTGGGGCTGGGCGTGGTGGCTCACGCCTATAATCCCAGCATTTTGGGAGCCTGAGGTGGGCTGGTCTCATACTGCTGACCTCGTGATCCAACATGGTGAAACTCCATCTCTACTAAAAAAAAATACAAAAACTAGCTGGGTGTGGGTAGCGTGCGCCTGTAATCCCAGCAACTCAGGAGGCTGAGGCAGGAGAATCCCTTGAACTCGGGAGGCAGAGGTTGCAGAGAGCCGAGATTACACCATCGTACTCCAGCCTGGGTGACAGAGTGAGATTCTGTCTCAAAAAAAAAAAAAAAAAATGGCCGGGCACCATGGCTCACACCTGTAATCTCAGCACTTTGGGAGGCTGAGGCAGGCAGGTCACTTGAGGTCAGAGGTTCAAGACCAGCCTGGCCAACGTGGTGAAACCCCGTCTCTATAAAAATGCAAAAGTTAGCTGGGCATGGTGGTGCATGCCCGTAATCCCAGCTACTTGTGAGGCTGAGGCAGGAGAATCACTTGAACCTGGGAGGTAGAGGTTGTAGTGAGCTGAGATCGTGCCATTGCATTCCAACCTGGGCCTAGGTGACACAGTGAGACTCTGTCTCCAAAAAAAAAAATAAAAAAAGGCTGGGTGCAGTGGCTCATGCCTGTAATCCCAGCACTCTGGGAGGCTGAGGCAGACAGATCATGAGGTCAGGGGTTCAAGACCAGCCTGGACAACGTGGTGAAACCTCGTCTCTACTAAAGATACAAAAAATTAGCCGGCATGGTGGTGCATGCCTGTAATCCCAGCTACTCAGGAGGCTGAGGCAGGAGAATTGCTTGAACCCAGGAGGCGGAGGTTGCGGCGAGCTGAGATCGTGCCATTGCACTCCAGCCTGGGCGACAGGGAGAGACTCCGTCTCAAAAACAA
>NW_012111118.1:0-1366 GCF_000951035.1 Colobus angolensis palliatus
TGGCTCCCACCGAGTATGTAAGAATTTTCAGATCAAATATCTTTATAATTTGTAACAGTTGTGAACAATCTCTATCCTTTTCAGTTTCACTCCTCACTGATGCCTCTAGCCTTGCAAGCCGAAGAGCCTGTCGAGATTTCTGTGGAATAAACCTGTCCATCAGGAGACAGAATCCAACACATTAATTTCATTAACACCTTCTCTAAATAACTGGCCTAAACAATAATCATTAACAGAATGAAGATAGGTTGTTAGTGTAGACATTTTTAGAGAGATAATTTAACCTGAGAAATCGTGTGTTTTTAAACCTCATGATACGGTATGGCATTGTGTCCCCACCAAAATCTCATGTCAAATTGTAATCCCCAGTGTTAGAAGTGGGGCCCAGTGGGAGGTGATTGGCTCATGGTGGCAGGGAGGCTAGGCTGGGAGGCTAGGCCAGTCACTCTCTTTGTCACGTTTTTTGACCTGCGTTATATCTCTGGCAGATGATTAGATTGTGTCCACCAGATTAAGGGTGGATCTGCCTTCCCTAGCCCACTGATATTTAATCTAAAAATGTCAAAAAAAGGAATACAGTGTTATTGTGGGTATTGATAAGGGGTATCCATTTCATATTTTTACATTCATAAAATATCTTACAAATGATGAAGTCAAGGAAGTTAATAAGTTATATACATAAAAAGTCACACATCGATTGCCTAGTCCAGCCAGGTTAACTTATACAGAGGCATGAGCTATAACCTCTGTATTTGAAGTGCTTACAATTGACTTAGGGAATTACTTAACAAAAAACAATTACAAATAACACAAGGCAGTGGTTTATTAGATATTTTTGTAGTTTATACCATAAACCCTATAAATTCAGAAGAGAAGGAGGTCACCAGGGATTTTGATGACCAGAGAAAAATTGGTGAAAATGTGAAACTGAAAGTTGTGCATTAAAGGCTACGTTGAATTAGGGTAGGTGGTAATAAGAGGAGCAGTCTAGAAACATGAATGAAATCACAGAAGCAAAAGTGAAGATGTTTTGTAGTGGGAAACTGAAAACAGCACTCTGAGGTCATGGTATTATTGGATAATGACAAATCTTCCAAATCAGGTGCAGGAATTAACAATGACTTAAATGCAGGAATTACTCTTAGATGTAGGTTAAAAGCAGAACTAGTCCACACACACACACGCGCACGCACGCACACACACACCACAAGTTGAAAAGTGGATCTTAGCGAGATCAGGACTCATGAATCCCCCCCACCATCACTGACTCCTCCTGCTCCCCCATATCCCTTGGTGGAGGATAAGATTCTGTCTTTCCATTTCCTCCACATCCTTCTTCTCCCACTTGGGCACCAACCAAATGAGA
>NW_012111119.1:0-3152 GCF_000951035.1 Colobus angolensis palliatus
CATATTGGTCAGGCTGGTCTCGAACTCCTGACCTCAGGTGATCCGCCCGCCTTAGCCTCCCAAAGTGCTGGGATTACAGGCATGAGCCACTGCACCTGGCCCCAGCCAGTTATATTAACTCAATGGCGTTTTTGTTGAGTACTAAAATGGAGTTTTTGTTGAAGACTAAATAAGTCAATGACAATGGAGTATTGTCGTTACCCCCATTCAATAGATAAGGAAATTAAGGTTTAGAGAGTCACAGTAACTGGTCCTGGCTACACAGCCAGTCAGGTGCAAGGCTAACATTTACGCCTAGAGTGCTGTCCTAACCGCTATGCCTGGGGTGGGGAGGGAAACCTTCCATCCTTGTGTCATCCCATTTGATAGATTAGCTACTGAAGCTGAGGCTAAAATAATCTGAGAGCTGGGCATGGTGGCTCATGCCTGTAATTCCAGCACTTTGGGAGGCCGAGGCAGGTGGATTGCTTGAGGTCAGGAGTTTGAGACCAGCCTGGCCAACATGGCGAAACCCTGTCTGCTAAAAATTAGCTGAGCGTGGTGGTAGGCACCTGTAATCCCAGCTACTCAAGAGACTGAGGCAGGAGAATTGCTTGAATACGGGAGGAAGAAGTTGCAGTGAGCCAATATTATGCCACTGCACTTCACCCTGGGAGACGGAGCAGGACCCTGCCTAAAAAATAGTAATAATAGTTATATAATAATAATCTGAGAATCCTTATCATGTGCCTACATTGTACTGGGATACTGAGATGAGTAAGACTTCTTTTGGGCTCTTGATGACATTGGTTACAAGAAGAGGCAGCTCAGTTCCCCCAGGGACTCTCAACAGTTAGGGACAGACTGGGGCATGGTGGCTCATGCCTGTAATCCCAGCACTTTTAGAGGCTGAGGCAGGAGGATGGAGTATGTCCAGGAGTTTGAGACCAGCCTGGACAACATAGTGAGGCCCCGTCTTTACAAAAAATAAAAAATTAGCTGGACATGGTGGTGTGTACCTGTAGTCCTAGCTACTCAGTAGGTGAAAGAGAAGGGGATGGGAGAATCAGTTGAGCTCGGGAGTTGGAAGCTGCAGTGTCCAGTGATTGTGCCACTGCACTCAATCTAGATGACAGAATGAGACGGCCTAAAAAAAAAAAAAAAAGCAATTAGGAACAAATAAGGAGGAACATCCACATTTTCTGACATTGTTTATTGCTTTTTTACCCTCATGTTCTCCCCTCTCCTGGCATTGCCTGGCACATAGAGAAGTTTCATAAATATTGGTCGAATGAGTGAATGGATATTAAATCATTTGTGTTTTCTTTTGTGAGTTGAAACCATCTTCAAATGAATCTTCAAATTGCTCTGATTCGTATGGTGGACTGGGATGAAATTAAACTCTGGATTGAAAAGAGAGGAAATGAGAGTTAAGGAAATAAAGAGAATGGAGCTGAATGTTCAGAATCTTTGGAGTGCTGTCAGGGATCCATGATTCTGAATTCGGTTATCATCTTCCATGTAAGAAATCCCCAAAGATTCAAAGTTGTCACCAGAAAGGTGGTCTTAGGCTAGGTGAGGTGGCTCACACCTACAATCACAACACTCTGGGAGGCTGAGGCGGCTGGATCATTTGAGGTCAGGAGTTTAAGACCAGCCGGTCCAACATGGTGAAACACGACATGGCGTATTTCATGTCTCTACTAGAAATACAAAAATTAGCCGGGCGTGGTGATGGGCGCCTGTAATCCCAGCTACTAGGAAGGCTGAGGCAGGAGAGTCAACTTGAACCTGGGAGGCAGAGGTTGCGGTGAGCGGATATTGTGCCACTGCTCTCCAGCCTGGGTGAGAGTGAGACTCTGTCTCAAATAAATAAATAAATAAATAAACACATAAATAAATAAATAAAAATAAAAGATGGTCTTGAGGTTTCGGTTTGGGCGTAGGTTACCTTCTGCAGAATGTGTGTGAGTGATATGGAGACAAGTTTTAACACGGGTACTTTTTGAAAACAGACATCTTAAACATTGGCCAAAAGGCCAGATGTCAAAGTGGACTTTCTATTTTTGATGGAAAATTTCAAGCCTATCTTCTCTAAAGGATCGATTATTGTACAAGGATTTCCGGAACTGCAACTGCCCCATAGATGGTGGTCATTATGGTAGTTTTCTATGAAATCTACTAATGTACAGTAAGCAGTACTGTGTGACTTTGAGTCACCACTTGGTTTCTTTTTTATTCTTTTTCTCTTGTGACTACACTTGAAGTTTTTTTTTTTTTTTTTTTTTGAGACAGGGTCTTGCTTAGGCTGGAGAGCAGTGGTGCTGTCATAGCTCCTTGTAACCTTGAGCTCCTGGGCTCAAATGATTCTCCTCTCTCAGCCTCCTGAATGGCTGGGACTTTAAGTGTGTGCTACCACGCTTGACTAATTCGTTTACTTTTTGTAGAGACAGGGTCTTTTTTTTTCCTTTGAGATGGAGTCTCCCACTGTCTACTGGGCTGGAGTGCAGTGGCACGATCATGGTTCACTGCAACCTCTGCCTCCTGGCTTCAAGCGATTCTCCTGCCCCAGCCTCCCAAGTAGCTGGGTTTACAGTCACCTGCCACCACGCCCAGCTAATTTTTGTATTTTTAGTAGAGACAAGGTTCCACTGTGTTGGCCAGGCTGGCCTCAAACTCCTGACCTCGTGATCTGCCTGACTCGGCCTCCCAAAGTGCTGGGATTACAGGCGTGAGCCACCATGCCCAGCTGAGACAGGGTCTTGCTATGTTGCCCGTGCTGGTCTTCAACTCCAGAGCTGGAGTGATTCTCCTGCCTTAGCTTCCCCAAGTACTGGGATGACCAGCATAAGCCACCACACCTGGCCTGAAGGCTCGTTTGTAATGGCACTCTTAAGTGAGATAAATTGAGTATTTTCTTCCTCACAACCTTCTTATGCTTGTCTGTAGTTGGCTTTCTCATTTGGGACAATTTTGATTGTTGGCTTGGCTATTCAACTGCCTGTGTTCTTGTATTCTTAGAACATACAGAACAACCAGTTGTGGGCTTCGTATATTGTGAGGCAGGTGAAGAAAGACTAGGAACAGTGTATTTGGGTGCCCATCTCATGCCGGGTGTGACCTTTTATTGAGGAACAACTGGTAGATGAAGCAACTTGCTCATGCCATGCTGT
>NW_012111120.1:0-620 GCF_000951035.1 Colobus angolensis palliatus
TTCTTATCAGCTTAAGGAGATTTTGGGCTGAGATGATGGGGTTTTCTAAATATACAATCATGTCATCTGCAAACAAAGACAATTTGACTTCCTCTCTTGCAGGGGTCTGTCCTACAGACCCTGACCCAACGATGATAAATGAAGTACACTGACACACAGGTATTCTGCTTTCCCAGTTTGGCTGAGTATCCAGGCCGCTTACAGACTCCAAGCAGAGTGCTGTAAACAGTTGCAACCCTGGCCCCAGTCAGCTAGTGAGACTCACATTTATTCAGTAAAGATTAATGGACAAAGGCTTGAGTCAACACCACTAGAGGGTAATTGACATTGTGAACTTCCCCAGTAGAAAGCAATTAAGAAACCCAGTAAATAAAAGGTTAGTCCTAGGACCACATGAGTAAACAAGCGGGTTCGATAAATTACCTTCCTTTGTACCCACTTTAAGCTATTCCCTCAAGGAAAGGATTAGGTTGCTTTCAGCCATAGCCTTATCCTGAGACTTTTGCAAAAAACCTTCAGGCCTTTCAAAAAGATTTGTGGCTATTATAACTATCTTTAACATTTTTCCCACCAGCCTGATTGAACTCCCACACTCTCTTCTATTTTCAATATCCTTTATT
>NW_012111120.1:4985-5806 GCF_000951035.1 Colobus angolensis palliatus
TTGTCAGTATTTTATTGAGGATTTTTGCATCGATGTTCACCAGGGGTATTGGCCTGAAATCTTCTTTTTTTGTTGTGTCTCTGCCAAGTTTTGGTATCAGGATGATGCTGCCCTCATAAAATGAGTTAGGGAGGAGTACCGCTTTTTCTATTGTTTGGAATAATTTCAGAAGGAATGGTACCGGCTGCTCTTTGTACCTCTGGTAGAATTCGTCTGTGAATCCATCTGGTCCTGGGCTTTTTTTGGTTGATAGGCTATTAATTAATTACTGCCTCAATTTCAGAACTTGTTATTGACGTATTCAGGGATTCAACTTCTTCCTGCTTTAGTCTTGAATGGGTGTAAGTGTCCAGAAATTTATCCATTTCTTCTAGATTTTCTAGTTTACTTTCATAGAGGTGTTTATAGTATTCTGATGGTAGTTTGTATTTTTGTGGGATCAGTGGTGATATCCTCTTTATCATTTTTTATTGTATCTATTTGATTCTTCTCTCTTTTCTCCTTTTTTAGTCTGGCTAGCAGTCTATCTGTTTTGATAATCTTTTCAAAAAAACAGCTTCTGGATTCATTGATTTTTTTTGAAGGGTTTTTCGTGTCTCTATCTCCTTTAGCTCTGCTCTGATCTTAGTTATTTCTTGTCTTCTCCTAGCTTTGGAATTTGTTTGCTCTTCCTTCTCCAGTTCTTTTAATTGCGTCGATTTTAGATCTTTCCCAATTTCTCCTGTGGGCATTTAGTGCTATACATTTCTCTCTAAACACTGCTTTAGCTATTCCCAGAGATTCTGGTATATTGTGTTTTTCTTCTGATTGGCTTCAAAGAA
>NW_012111120.1:10956-11689 GCF_000951035.1 Colobus angolensis palliatus
ATTGACCTTACCCACAGTTTTCTTTTTATTTGTTCCTCCTCTTAATACCATATTTTAACATTTGTTTTAAAATTTCAAAAGCCATGCAATGTACATCACTGCAATCATGCAGGTAAGTGCATACCAGGGAAGGTTTTGTATTGTCCAGGCCAAAGATACAAACAGCTTGAATTTGGTGAGGCCAGAGGAACTGGAGAAAAGAGATTCTGTCAACAGCTCCCGTTGCATTTTGTCTAATGCCTTTATTATTCTACAAAAGTCAAAGTATCTAATAAAAAAAACTCACCTATACAATTTGCTTTATTTGTTCATATCCTGCCTCAAAATTATGTTCTATGTGTCATTTTTATAAACACGTAACACATACCACTTGCACATAAAATAGGTGATGTCATAAAACAGAAAATCACAAGCTTTATAAAGAAACACTATGAAAGGGCATGGGCTTTGGCATTAGGGAAACTTGGGTTGAGTTCCATGTCCCTGAGCAAGCCACTGGACTTACTTATCATGCTGATTTATAAGTCAGGAACACTGAGAGTCTATCATATATGGAGACTTGCAGATTTGGTGTCATCAGAGGACTCTTCAAATACTCTTTCCCTTTTCTTCATGTTTACCAGTTATGAGTTTCTGAAAACTTTTCCTTCTCAATGTATCCTTAAATAGCTCTTTCCTTTCACACACACACACACACACACACATGTATATATATATATATATTTTTTTTTTT
>NW_012111120.1:18289-19751 GCF_000951035.1 Colobus angolensis palliatus
AAAAAAAAAAAAAAAAAAAAAAAAAAAAAAAAACTTTTCTATGTCTTAATTTTCTCCTTGCTAAAACAGGGATAAACATAGTATCTATCTCATAGGGGTGTTCTGAGAACTAAATGAACTATATTCTCTGTGGTAGCTATTATCACTGTATACAGACTTTCTAAAGCATTTCTTGCCTATTCTACTTTTTTAGCACTTATAGATCAATGTAATAGTTAATTGACTATTTGTTATTTTGTCATTGTCCAACCAGACTGGAAACATAAAAGAGATCAGAAGCCAGGTCATACATTTTCAGATTGTTACTCCACCCCCAAGGACCCATGCACGACGAAGGCACTCAATGATGTTTGTTGATTAATGACATTTGACTAATCAACTAGTCAATTTAATCAAACGACTAAGTACCTCGGCATTTTAAACATCACGTGCCACAACAGAGTTTATAAATGCATCAGATCAATTATTTTACTAAACATGTTAAATAACATGTTGCTAACAAAATAGCAAACCACTCAGCGAGAATCTTAGGCACTGCTAATTTTTTCTTGTAGCTATCTTTATCTAAATCAAATTGTTTCTTTCCAGTTGGATCAGTGTTGATACATTTAATGTGTGGATATTCTTAGTCTATCTCCTTTGACAAGATTTGCCTCTTCCCAGAAAGGCCACATAAGTCTAAGAAAATAGAGTGGTCTTTGGTATTTCGTACATAGTATCTCTAATAAGAAACAATATCATCTGATGTTCCCCCAGTGACCAAGCCATAGGGTGGGCAAACTCACGGCTGAGCAACATCTACATAGTGTGGTTTTAGGTTGCTAGGAACTGTCCAGTGCCCCATACGCCTTCCCCATTCTGCCTGTCAGTCTCCCCATCTCCCCTTTGCTTGGTTCTATTGCCTGAAATACCACAGAGATTGATTTGTATTAACAATCACCTGGAACGATAAACTGCCTCTTATATTCAGATATCCTAAAGAGATATGCTGATAGAAGAATAGGGGGAGGAGAGTAATAAATTATTCATGAGCAAGTAATTCACTGGAAAACTTTCTCCTCCCAAAGGAAGTAACTTTCTCATAAGTAAGAGAAGGGATGTCCTGCAAAGCCTGAGAGCAGTTGAATTTCGTAAGGATATATCATCTGCTTCAAGAACATCTGTGAGAATACAGCAAGGTGGAATAATAGACTTCACCAGATGTTATGAGACAAGTATTATATAGTAAAAAAAGAGATTGATATTTGCATTAGAGGATTTGACTCAATCTTAATACATTTTACTTTCAGTAAATTTACTAGCCACACAGATAATTTAACTCCTCTGAGCCTCAATTTCCTCAACAAATGACAATTATGATGACAATAGGAGGTTATGAATATAATATGAGATTACCTTCCTTAAGATATTAGTATTGTGCCCCGTAGAAGCCAAATAAAGATTAATTCCTCTTCCTATCTAT
>NW_012111120.1:23646-25892 GCF_000951035.1 Colobus angolensis palliatus
CCTCCCAAGTAGCTGGGACTACAGTCACCCGCCACTATGCCCAGCTAATTTTTGTATTTTTAGTAGAGACAGGATTTCACCATGTTGGCCAGGATGGTCTCAATCTCTTGACCTTGTGATCCACCTGCCTCTGCCTCCCAGAGGGCTGGGATTAGAGGTGTGAGCCACCACACTTAGCCCCAACTAATTTTTTAAAATTTATTTTTTGTAGAGATGGGGGTCTCCCTATGTTGCCCAGGGTGGTCTTGAATTCCGGGGCTCAAATGATCCTCCTGCCTTGACCTCCCAAAGTACTGGGATTACAGGTGTGAGTCACGCACCAGGCCCAGAATAATTTTAAAAGGTTTAACAGGTCTTGGATTATCATAATCATAGCATCATATTCATTCCCTTCAAAGGGCAATTGTATTATCCCTATCAGAGATTTCTTGGCTCAGTTACCAACTACATCTCCTCCCCTCTCCACCATCAGGAAGGATGCAACCCACAAGAGTTCTTTGCAACATAAATAATTCATCTCACTACCAACTGACAGTAGGTTCTTTTGTAACATGACTTCTTTCCAAAAAAGTATATTATAGTTTCAAGTTTCATTCTGAACATTTTAAGTTTATTTAGAATGCATCAAAATTGTTTTAAACTTGAATTATACAGTGGTTAACTCACAGATAATTTTTTTTTTTTTTTTTTTTTTTTGAGACGGTATTTCACTCTGCCACCTAGGTTGGAGTGCTATGGCACTATCTCGGCTCACTGCAACCTCCGCCTTCCAGGTTCAAGCGACTCTCCTGCCTCAGCCTCCCGAGTACCTGGGATTACAGGCACTCACCACTATGCCCGGCTAATTTTTTTTTTTTTGTATTTTTAGTAGAGACGGGGTTTCACCATGTTAGCCAGGCTTGTCTCAAACTCCTGGCCTCAAGTGATCTACCTGCCTTGGCCTCCCAAAGTGCTGGGATTACAGGTGTGAAACACCATGCCCAGCCTGATTTTCAATAGTAGTGGTGAATTCAGTTGTATGTGGCCATATCTAAAGTTATATAGTTTAAGAATGTAAAAACTGTCTGGGTCTGGTGGCTCACGCCTGTAATCCCGACACTTTGGGAGGCTGAGGCAGGCAGATCACGAGGTCAAGAAATCGAGACCATCCTGGCCAACATGGTGAAACCCCATCTCTGCTAAAAATACAAAAATTAGCTGGGCATGATGGCACACACCTGTAGCCCCAGCGACTCGGGAGGCTGACGCAGAATTGCTTGAACCTGGAAGGTGCAGGTTGCGGTGAGCTGAGATCGTGCCACTGCACTCCAGCCTGGCAACAGAGTAAGACTCCATCTCCAAAAAAAAAGGGTAAAAACTGATTTGCTGTCTTAAAAAAACATATAAATTGCTGTCATCCTGTATGTTTATAGATATTTCCATCTGGACATAAGTTCCAGATATAGTGTATAAATTTAGGCTATTTTCAGCTTGCAAATTCAATCTATAAAAATCCTTGGGTTAGTATTTTAGTATCCTAGCTATAGCATTAAAACAGTATATTCCTCACGTGTAGCCACCACGTCTTTGGAAGGCAGCCTTTTCTAATACAAGAGCTTGGGAAAGGTTTGTTCAATACACGAATTAGGGATCTTTCCATACAAATATGCTTTGAGATTTAATGACAGACTTTCTCTCACAAAACGCTCTGTGGACATTGTAATTTAACCCACGATTGTGACCTTCATCACAAAAATATCTGTAATCCAACCAAATTTGTTTCTCTGAAGTTTGAGAATTCTTTCTGTCTGCATCATTCAAGTAAAAAGCCCATATATTACCATTAGTAAAAAATCTTCTCTAATAATGAAAAGAAATTCTCACAGGCACTATAAGAATTTCCTAATTTGCTATAAAAAAATCAGTAAATGGTTTTAATAAAACATCAATTATCTTATGTAACTAAACTCTAGCATGTCCCCATAGGATTCAAGTTGGTTCATAATCTACTGTGTGGTTTTTTTTTTTTGAGACAGAGTTTTGCTCTGTTGCCCAGGCTAGAGTGCTGTGGTGGGATCTTGGCTCACTGCATCCTCCACCTCCCAGGTTTAAGCAATTATCTGCCTCACCCTCCCCAGTAGCTGGGATTACAGGTGCCCATCACCATGCCCGGCTAATTTTTTTTATTTGTATTTTTAGTAAAAATGGGGTTTCACCATCTTGGCCAGGCTGATCTTGAACTCCTGACCTCATGATCCACCCACCTC
>NW_012111120.1:30387-31870 GCF_000951035.1 Colobus angolensis palliatus
CTGACCAACACGGTGAAACCCCGTCTCCACTAAAAATACAAAAATTAGCTGGATGTGGTGGCGTGCACCTGTAATTCCAGCTACTTCGGAGGCTGAGGCAGGAGAATCACTTGAACCTGACAGGCGAAGGTTGCAGTGAGCTGAGATAGCATCACTGCACTCCAGCCTGGGTGACAGACTGAGACTCCATCTCAAAAAAAAGAAAAAAAAAGAAAGAAATGTATTCAGAGTCTACATATGCCATACTTGAAAATGGACAAAGACACAAGAAAAAAAAGTGATCTGAGGGCAGTCAATTAGACAACAATGTGATCATAATGTAAGATTGTGATGAAACAAGACTTCCCACATTTGCTTCACTTGTGCATTTTCTTGTAGAATTAGTTATCTTATGCCTTATGTAAATAAACATCTTGAAGATGTTATTCAATATATTGAATAAAAAATATTGAGCAAAGGGTATGAGCTAGAATTGAGCTAACAGTAGATGATAACAACATACGGAAGGTGGAAACCTTCTGGGGCAAGAAAATGATATGCCCAGGTCTCAGTAAGAAATTTGCCTGGTGGAACAGGAAGAATGCATGCTCCACATCTGCCTCCAGCAGGCTTGAACATCAGTCACAGTAAGTAAATAGGGGTGATGGCGGCTGGGAGAGTGAAGAAGGGTAAAAGGAGTCCAGAAACCTGCAGGGCAAAACCGAAAAGATTGAAAATAGTGTAAGATAAAGAGGGAGTCCAGAAGAGAATGCATAGACAATTTTTAGAAATTGAAGGTCTGCGTGAGAAGGGAATGGGAAGTTAGAAAGTCAGGCAGCATTGTGGGAGGACCGGTAGATGCTGAGTGGAGAATCAGAAAAGGACAAAGCTGAGTTAGAGATCTCTCCAGAGCCTGAGCAATGCCACATGATGTTCAAAGGGTAGTCATTCTGGTGTGACAAAGCGAATTTAAAACAAAAGTCTATAAAGTCTGGGAAATTGAACAACAGGGAAAAGACTGAAAATCATGAAAATTGCTGCTGAAATAACTAAAGAGACAGAAGAAGTGTAGATTGTACTCCAAGTGATGTAATTATGAGGTTAAGTAGAAACTGGTGAATTCATTCTGCTGAAGAGTGAATTTGGGGCTTGTTGAAAAAGAACATTCTCCAAATCAAAACCAAAACGAGATACCATTTCACTCCACTAGAATGGCAATTTTTTAAAAGTAAAAAAATAACAGATCCTGGCAAGGTTACAGAGAAAAGGGAATGCTTATCCACTGCTGGTGGGAGTGTAAATTAGTTCAACCATGAGGGAAAAAAAACCAGAACTATCGGCTGGGCACGGTGGCTCATGCCTTGTAATCCCAGCACTTTGGAAGGCCGAGGCAGGTAGATCACAAGGTCTGGAGATCGAGACCATCCTGGCCAACATGGTGAAACCCTGTCTCTACTAAAAAATACAAAAATTAGCTGGGCATGGCAGTGCATGCCTGTAGTCC
>NW_012111120.1:40695-41059 GCF_000951035.1 Colobus angolensis palliatus
TGCTCCAAAGGCATTGCAATAACGAAACTCTTGCTGTTTACTCCCTTCCATGAAGAATTGGGACTTGGATCCATTGATTCTATTTAGTGGCCTGCGCCATTCTCTGCTGCAGCTTCTTGTGTTCATTTCCACTGTCATCCAGTGGTTTTCAAAGTGTCATCCCCAGACCAGGAACAGCAGTAGTGACACCTGCAAACTTTCTGAACTACAGATTCCCTACCGCGGACCTCCTGAGTCAAAACTCTGGGAGTAGAGCCCAATCATTTTGTTTGTTTTTGACGGAGTTACGCTCTTGTTGCCCAGGCTGGAGTGCAATGGCGCAATCTCAGCTCACTGCAACCTCCACCTCTCGGGTTCAAGCGAT
>NW_012111120.1:41999-42815 GCF_000951035.1 Colobus angolensis palliatus
CCTCCTACCTACACAACTCCAGTGACCTGGGACTCTCACCTCCATCCCCCACAGCAGCTGAAGCAAGACCCGCCCAAGGAGAGCCTGAGCTCAGACAGGCCTAGCACTGCCCCCACCTGATAGTCCTTCTCTATCCACCCTGGTAGCTGAAGACAAAGGGCATATAATTTGGGAGTTCTACGGCCCTGCCCACCGCCACTCCCTCTCCACACTACTACAGCTGATGTCTTCCGGAAAGCGCCACCTCCTGGCAGGAGCATTAAATAGAGCATTAAACCACCAAAGCTAAGAACCCTCACGGAGTTTACTGTGCCCCTCTGCCACCACCACTGGAACAGGCGCCGATATCCACAGCTGAGAGACCCATAGACGGTTCTCATCACAGGACTCTGTGCAGGCAACCCCCATTACCAGCTCGGAGCCTGGCAGACTCCCAGGTGGCCAGACCCAGAAGAGACAACAACCACTGCAGTTCAGCTCACAGGAAGCCACATCCATAGGAAAAGGGGGAGAATACTACATCAAGGGAACACCCCGTGGAATAAAAGAATCTGAACAACAGCCTTCATTCAGCTCTAGACCTTCCCTCTGACAGAGTCTACCTAAATGAGAAGGAATCAGAAAACCAACCCTGAAGGCTCTTCAACACCCCCAAAAAATCATACTAGTTCACCAGCAATAGACCCAAACAAAGAAGAAATCCCTGATTTACCTGAAAAAGAATTCAAGAGGTTAGTTATTAAGCTAATCAGGGAGGGACCAGAGAAAGGTGATGCCCAGGCCAGGCATGGTGGCTCACGCCTGTAATCTCAGCAC
>NW_012111120.1:46410-48183 GCF_000951035.1 Colobus angolensis palliatus
AAACTTTAAAGCAATCTCGGTTAAAAGAGAGAAAGAGGGACATTATATAATGGTAAAAGGCCTTGCCCAACAGGAAAATATCACAATCCTAAACATATATGCACCTAACACTGGAGCTCCCAAATTTATAAAACAATTACTAATAGACATAAGAAATGAGATAGAGAGCAACACAATAATAGTGGGGGACTTCAGTACTCCAGTGACAGCACTAGACAAGTCATCAAGACAGAAAGTCAACAAATAAACCAGGGATTTAAACTATACCTTGGAACAAATGGACTTAACAGATGTATACAGAACATTTCATCCAACAACTGCAGAATACACATTCTACTCAACAGCACATGGAACTCTATCTAAGACAGACCATATAACAAGCTTCAATAAATGTAAGAAACTCAATAGACCATATAACGAGCCTCAACAAATTTAAGAAAATTGAAATTATATCAAGCAGTCTCAGACCACAGTGGAATAAAACTGGAAATCAACTCCAAAAGGAACCTTGAAAACCATGCAAATACATGGAAATTAAATAACTTGCTCATGAATAAGCACTGGGTAAAAAATGAAATCAAGATGGAAATTTTAAAATTCTTTGAACTGAATGACAACAGTGACACAACCTGTCAAAACTTCTGGGATACAGCAAGGGCAGTGCTAAGATGCCAACAGGAGGTTCATAGCCCTAAACGCCTACCTCAAAAAGTCTGAAAGAGCACAAACAGACAATCTAAGGTCATACCTCAAGGAACTAGAGAAATAAGAACAAACCAAACCCAAACCCAGCAGAAGAAATAACCAAGATCAGAGCAGAACTAAGTGAAATTGAAACAAAAAAATACAAAAGAGAAATGAAACAAAAAGCTAGTTCTTTGCAAAGATAAATAAAATTGATAGACCATTAGCAAGATTAACCAAAAAAGAAGAGATAAAATCCAAATAACTTCACTAAGAAACAAAACAGGAGATATTACAACTGACACCACTGAAATACAATAGATCATTCAATGCTACTATGAACACCTTTACACACATAAACTAGAAAACCTAGAAGAGATTGATAAATTCCTGGAAAAATACAACCCTCCTAGCTTAAATCAGGAAAAATTAGATACCCTTAACAGACCAATAACAATCAATAAGATTGAAATGGTAATTTAAAAATTACCAACAACAACAACAACAAAAAACTCCAGGACCAGAAAGATTTACAGCAGAATTCTACCAGACATTCAGAGAATTGGTACCAATCCTTTTGACACTATTCCACAAAATAGAGAAAGAAGGAATCCTCCCTAACTCATTCACCCTAATACTGAAACCAGGAAAGGACACAAACAAACAAAAAAACTACAGACCAATATCCTTGATGAACATAGATGCTAAAATTTTTAACAAAATACTAGCTACCCGAATCCAACAACATATCAAAAATATAATCCACCTCGTTGATTAAGTTGGTTTCATACCAAGGATGCAGGGATGGTTTAACATACTCAAGTCAATAAATGTGATACACCACATAAACAGAATTAAAGACAAAAATCACATGATAATCTCAACTGATGTTGAAAAAGCATTTGACAAAATCCAGCATCGCTTTATGATTAAAACTCTTAGCAAAATCAGCATACAAGGGACATACCTTAATGTAATAAAAGCCATCTATAACAAACCCACAGCCAACATATACTAAATAGGGAAAAGTTGAGAACATTCCCTCTGAGAACTGGAACAAGACAAGGATGTCCACTCTCACCACTCCTC
>NW_012111121.1:0-1254 GCF_000951035.1 Colobus angolensis palliatus
CTGCTTGGGTGAGGCAGGAGGATCACTTGAGCCAGGGAGTTTGAGACCAGCTTGGGGAACATGACAAGACCCCATCTCTTTTTTTTTTTTTTTTTAGACAGAGTCTCGCTTTGTCATCCAGGCTGGAGTGCAGTGGCACGATCTTGGCTCACTGCAAGCTCCGCCTCCCGGGTTCACGCCATCCTCCTGCCTCTGCCTCCCGAGTAGCTGGGACTACAGGCGCCCGCCACTGCATCTGGCTAATTTTTTTGTATTTTTAGTAGAGACGGGGTTTCACCATGTTAGCCAGGGTAATCTGAATCTCCTGACCTCGTGATCCGTCTGCCTCGGCCTCCCAAAGTGCCAGGATTACAGGCTTGAGCCACCACGCCCGGCCAAAAAAAATTTTTTTTAAGTGTTAAAACAGTTAGTGTATCTTCTTCCTAATATGTTGTTTTTCAAAAGTCTTCAGTTTTATTTTGCCATGGATAAATCCTTCATTATATGTAGTTAACAGTGAGTAATGTTAAAGGGCATATTTGTTTTGTTTTGTTTTTAGTAGAGATGGGATATCACCGTGTTGGCCAGGCTGATTTCAAACTCCTGACCTCAAAGTGATGCACCTACTTTGGCCTCCCAAAGTGCTGAGATTGTGGGCATATTTGTTCTGAAGCTGCCACTTTCTTAGATTTTTTTTTTTTTTTTTGAGACAAAGCCTTGCTTTGTCGCCCAGGCTGGAGTGCAGTGGCGCAATCTTGGCTCACTGCAACTTCTGCCTCCCAGGTTCAAGTGATTCTCCTGCCTCAGCCTCCCATGTAGCTGGGATTACAGGCACGTGCCACCATGCCTGGCTAATTTTTTTGAATTTTTAGTAGAGACAGGGTTTTACCATGTTGGCCAGGCTGGTTTCAAACTCCTGACCTCAAGTGATCTGCCCATCTCGGCCTCTCAAAGTGCTGGGATTTCAGGCATGAGCCTCCGTGTCAGGCCTTTCTTAGAATTTATGTAGTATCTGACAGACACAGTGGGGAACAGAGCCAAACAATCTATTAACTTGTAGATTTAATCTTCATGATATGCCTGCAAATAAAGTGTAAGCCTGAAAATGGATCCATGATTATAGGGAGAAAGCTTTACTCTCTTTCAGGCTCCCTACTTTTCTAGCAGGCAAAATTTATTTTTTCCTCCTCTTTTTATATTAATTAAAAAAATTTAATTCATTTTTAAAGTTTTATTTTTAATCGACACATAATATGCATATTTATGGGGTACAGT
>NW_012111122.1:0-1847 GCF_000951035.1 Colobus angolensis palliatus
AATTACAGGCGTGAGCCACTGCACCCGGCCTGTGGACATGTTTTTAAATTGCCACAACATGTTAAGCTCTATGTGTTTATACCTGCAAAGTTATATGATGATTTCCAAATAATAAATCAGACTGGACAAAAATGATGGGAAAAAACAAAAGAACTCCAATCTCAGAGGTGACTGAAAGAAACACTGAAGAATTGCTGTCAGAGACTAAGCCTGGGGCCCTGCATTTAAAATTGATTCAGGAGGGCCAGGCGCGGTGGCTCACACCTGTAATCCCAGTACTTTGGGAGGCTGAGGCAGGTGGATCGTCTGAGCTCAGGAGTTTGACACCAGCCTGGGCAGCACGGTGAAACCCCATCTCTACTAAAAACACAAAAAAATTAGCCGGGTGTGGTGGTGTGTGCCTGTAGTCCCAGCTACTCAGGAGGCTAAGGCAGGATAATCGCTGGAACCCCGGAGGCAGAGGTTGCAGTGAGCTGAGATCACCCCACTGCACTCCAGCCTGGGCAACACAGCAAGACTCCCTCTCAAATAATGATAATAATAATAATAATAATGATAATAATACACTACCTTGTAAAAAATATTTTCAGGCCAGATGTGGTGGCTCACACCTGTAATCTCAGCACTTTGGAAGGCCAAGGTGAGAGAATCTCTTGAGGCCAGGAGTTCAAGACCAATCTGGGCAACAAAGCAAGACTCCCTATCTCTATAATTTTTTTTTTTTTTGAGACAGGCTCGTTCTCTCACCCAGGCTGGAGTGCAGTGGTGCAAACTTGGCTCACTGCAGCCTCTGCCTCCTGAGTTCAAGTGATTCTCTTGCCTCAGCCTCCCAAGTAGCTGGGATTACAGGTGCGCACCACCACACCTGGCTAATTTTTGTATTTTTAGTAGAGACGGGGTTTTGCCATGTTGACCAGGCTGGTCTTGAATTCCTTACTTCAGGTATCCGCCCACCTCAGCCACCCAAAGTGCTGGGATTACAGGTGTGAACCACCGAGCTTGGTCAAAATTTTTTTTAAAAAATAAAATAAATTAAAAAATATATATTTCCAGTGCCACTGACCTCCCCTGTTATAACAAGAGGTCATGACAGGATGGATGTCTGTTATGTACATGTGCTGGAAACAAGTTCAATGTGAAGTGAGAAGACAAAGCAGGAACCTGGGGTGGGGGGAAGGTGAAAGAAACATAATAATGAATAAAGATGTAGTCAGGAATTCTTAATCTTAATCCCTTACCCTCCAATGCCCAGGCGTGGACTCTTATGCATTTTCAGTTTTTCCCATTCACAAATTAGTTTCATCTATAAACACAAAATTGACTCTTCATTCTTAGCTCTCCTTATTTCTAAAGGGCCAAAGAGTCTGTAAAGTAATTCTTGTTGTATTTCCACAGATTTTGTTTTATGTCTGTGTTAAAGTTAAAATAACAACAATGAACAATCTTGTCTGGGGCCAGGCACAGTGACTCATGCCTGCAATCCCAGAACTTTGGGAGACTGAGACTGGAGGATTAAGTTAGCCATGATTGTGCCACTGCACTCCAGCTTGGGAGACAAGGTGAAAACTTGTCTCAAAAAAAAAAAAAAAAAAAAAAAAAGAAAAAAAAAAAAGAGAGTGAACTAGAATATAAAGAGATAGACCAAGGGAATAGAAGAGGAAACCCGGGAATGGAAATTGATACATAATAATTGAATTAGTAGAAAAATAATGGACTAAGTGGAGTACCAAGCTAGGAAGAGGGACAGAGGGATGGCTCACCCTAAGTATAGGCAACATAGGGGTTCACTGTTATGAAGAATTTACAAACAATAATAAGGACAGATAAATCAGTCTTTTTTTTTTTTT
>NW_012111123.1:0-1435 GCF_000951035.1 Colobus angolensis palliatus
GGGTCTTGCTCTGTTACCAGGCTGGAATGCAGTGGCACGATCTCAGCTCACTGCAACCTCCACCTCCTGGGTTCAAGCAATTCTCCTGCCTTAGCCTCCCAAGTAGCCGGAACTACAGACGCGCACCACCACGACCAGCTAATTTTTGATATTTTTAGTAGAGACGGGGTTTCACCATGTTGGCCAAGCTGGTCTCGAACTCCTGACCTCAGGTGATCTGCCCACCTCGGCCTCTCAAAGTGCTAGGATTACAGGCATGAACCACCACACCTGGCCTTTTTTTTTGAGATAGGGTCTCGCTCTGTCTCCTTGGCTGGAATGCAGTGGCAGCATCTCAGCTCACTACAACCTCTACTTCCCAGGCTCAAATGATCCTCCCACTTCAGCCTCCTAAGTAGCTGGGACCACAGTCATGCGCCACCACGCCTGGGTAATTTTTGCATGTTTTGTAGAGATGGGGTTTCATTATGTTGCTCAGGCTGATCTTGGACTCTTGAGCTCAAGTGATCCTCCCTCCGTAGCCTCCCAAAGTGTTGGGATTACAGGTGTGAGCGAGCTTGCCTGGCCCAATTTATTTGTTAAAATTCTAGTAAAATATACATATAATAAAATGTACTATTTTAACCACTTTTTTTTTTGAGACGGAGTCTCATTCTGTCACCTAGGCTAGAATGCAGTGGCACGATCTTGGCTCACCTCAACCTCCACCTCCCGAGTTCAAGTGATTCTCCTGCCTCAGCCTCCCGAGTAGTTGGGATTACCGGCATGTGCCACCACGCGTGGCTAATTTTGCATTTTTAGTAGAGACGGGGTTTCTCCATGTTAGTCAGGCTGGTGTCCAACTCCCAACCTCAGGTGATCCGCCCACCTCGGCCTCCCAAAGTGTTGGGATTACAAGTGTGAGCCACTGCGCCAGGCCTATTTTAACCATGTTAAGTATACCATTCAGTGGCATAAGTATATTCATAGTTGTGCAGCTATCACCACCATCCGTTTCCAGAGCTCTTCATCTTGTGAAATTGAAACTCTGTACCCATTAGACAAGAGCTCCCCATTCCCCCGCCACCCCCTTATCCTCTGGAAACCACCATTCTACTTTCTATGAATTCCATGACTCTACTTCTCTCTTATGAGTGGAATCATACAAATTTTGTCCTCTTGTGACTGACTGGTTTATTTCCCTTAGCATAACGTTTTCAAGGTTCACCCATGACGTAGTGGCCTAAGCTTCTAAAAAAAAAAAAAAAAGACCAGGCACAGTGGCTCATGCTAGTCATCCCAGCACTTTGGACTTTGGGAGGCTGAGGCGGGTGGATCACCTGAGGTCAGAGTTCGAGGCCAGCCTGGCCAACATGGTGAAACCCCGTCTCTACTAAAAATAACAAAAATTAGCTGGGTGTGGCAGTGGGAGTTTGTAATCCCAGCTACTTGGGAG
>NW_012111124.1:0-2077 GCF_000951035.1 Colobus angolensis palliatus
TTCTAGATATTAGCCTTTTGTCAGATGGATAGATTGCAAAAATTTTCTCCCATTCTGTAGGTTGCCTGTTCATTCCGATGATAGTTTCTTTTGCTGTGCAGATGCTCTTTAGTTTAATTAGATCCCATTTGTCAATTTTGACTTTTGTTGCCATTGCTTTTGGTGTTTTAGACATGAAATCTTTGCCCATGTCTATGTCCTGAATGGTATTGTCCAGGTTTTCTACTAGGATTTTTACGGTGCTGGGTCTTACGTTTAAGTCTTTGAGCCATGTCGAGTTGATTTTTGTATACGGTGTAAGGAAGGGGTCCAGTTTCAGTTTTCTGCATAGGGCTAGCCAGTTTTCCCAACACCATTTTTTAAATAGGGAATCTTCTCCCCATTACTTATTTGTGTCAGGTTTGTCAAAGATCAGATAGTTGTAGATGTGTAGTATCAACTCTGAGGACCCTGTTCTGTTCCATGGGTCTATACATCTGTTTTGGTACCAGTACCATGCTGTTTTGGTTACTGTAGACTTGTAGGATAGTTGAAGTCAGGTGGTGTGATGGCTCCAGCTTTGTTCCTCTTGCCCAGGATTGTCTTGGCTATGCAGGCTCTTTTTTGGTTCCACACGAAGTTTAAAGTAGTTTCTTCCAATTCTGTGAAGAAAGTCAGTGGTAGCTTGATGGGGATAGCATTGAATCTATAAATTACTTTGGGCAGTATAGCCATTTTCATGATATTGATTCTTCTTATCCACGAGCATGGACTGTTTTTCTATTTGTTTGTGTCCTCTCTTATTTCCTTGAACAGTGGTTTGTAGTTCTCTTTGAAGAGCTCCTTCACATACCTTGTAAGTTGGATTCCTAGGTATTTTATTCTCTTTGTAGCAATTGTGAATGGGAGTTCACTCATGATTTGGCTCTCTGTTTGTCTGTTATTGGTGTATAGGAATGCTTGTGATTTTTGTACATTGATTTTGTATCCTGAGACTTTGCTGAAGTTGCTTATCAGTTTAAGGAGATTTGGGGCTGAGACGATGGGGTTTTCTAAATATACAGTCATGTCATCTTCAAACAGAGATGATTTGACTTCCTCTTTTCCTAATCAAATACCCTTTATTTCTTCCTCTTGCCTGATTGCCCTGGCCAGAACTTCCAATACTATGTTGAATAGGAGTGGTGAGAGAGTGGCATCCTTGTCTTGTGCTGGTGTTCAAAAGGAATGCTTCCAGTTTTTGCCCATTCAGTATGATATTGGCTGTGGGTTTGTCATAAATAGCTTTTATTATTTTGAGATACGTTCCACTGATACCTAGTTTATTGAGAGTTTTTAGCATGAAGGGCTGTTGAATTTTGTTGAAGGCCCTTTCTGCATCTGTTGAGATAATCATGTGGTTTTTGCCATTGGTTCTGTTTATGTGATGGATTACATTTATTGATTTGCCTATGTTGAACCAGCCTTGCATCCCAGGGATAAAGCCAACTTTATCATGGTGGATAAGGCTTGTGATGTGCTGCTGGATTCAGGTTGCCAGTATTTTATTGAGGATTTTTGCATCAAGCATCAACGTTCATCCAGGATATTGAACTGAAATTTTCTTTTTGTTGTTGTGTCTCTGCCAGGTTTTGGTATCAGAACGATGCTGGCCTCATGAAATCAGTTATGGAGGATTCCCTCTTTTTCTGTTGATTGGAGTAGTTTCAGAGGAATGATACCAGCCCCTCTTTGTACCTCTGGTAGAATTCGGCTGTGAATCAATCTGGTCCTGGACTTTTTTGGTTGGTAATCTATTAATTACTGCCTCAATTTCAGAACTTATTATTGGTTTATTCAGACGACTTCTTCCTGGTTTAGACTTGGGAGGGTGTATGTGTCCAGGAATGTATCCATTTCTTCTAGATTTTCTAGTTTATTTGCATAAAGGTGTTTATACTATTATCTGATGGTAGTTTGTATTTCTGTGGAATTAGTGGTGATGTCCCCTATATCATTTCTATTATGTCTATTTGATTCTTCTCTTTTTTCTTCTTTATTAGTCTGGCTAGTGGTCTATCTACATTGTTGATCTTTTCAAAAAACCAGCTCCTGGATT
>NW_012111125.1:0-1298 GCF_000951035.1 Colobus angolensis palliatus
GTGTGCCACTGCACCCAGCTAATTTTTGTATTTTTAGTAGAGACGGGATTTCACCATGTAGGCCAGCTGGTCTTGAACTCCTGACCTCGGGTGATGCACCGGCTTTGGCCTCCCAAAGTGCTGGGATTACAGGAATGCTATTTCTATCAAAGTACCAATGACATTCTGCACAGGATTAGAAAAAAGCTATTTTAATATGCATATGGAAATGAAAAAGAGCCTGAATAGCCAAGGCAATCGTAAGCCAAAAGAATAAAGCTAGAGACATCACGTTACCTGACTTCATACTCTATTACAAGGTTACGGTAACCAAGACAGCATGGTATTGTTACAAAAACAGAGACATAAACCAATAGAATAGAATAGAGAGCCCAGAAATAATTCTGCACACCTACAATCATCTAATCTTTGATAAAGGTGACAGAAAACAAGCAATGAGTAAAATTATTCTCTATTCAATAAATGGTCCTGGGTTAACTGGCTGGTCATGTGCAGAAGATTGACAACTGATGCCTTCTGTACACCACAGACAAAAATCAGCACAAGATAATTAAATACTTAAATGTAAAACCTAAAAATATAAAAATTGTTAAAGAAAACCTAGGAAATATTATTCTGGACATAGGAACAGCCAAATATTTTATGACAAGTACATCAAACCAATTGCAACAATAAAAACATTGACAAATGAGACATAAACTAAAGAGCTTTTTACAGAAGAAAACAATTGTCAGCTGAGTAAAAGGACAACCTACAGAGTGGGAGAGAATTTGTGCAAACTATACATCCAACAAAAGTCTAATATCTAGCATTTATAAGGAATTTAAACAAATTTACAAGAAAAAAGATGATCCTATTAAATAGTGGGCAAGGGATATGAACAGACATTACTCAAAAGAAGACATACATGTAGCCAAAAATCATATGAAAACTAACATCACTGATCATAAGATAAATTCAGATAAAAACCACAATGCGGTACCATCTCACACCAGTCAGAATGGCCTTTATTAAAAGTCATAAAGTAATGGTGGGGTGTGGTGGCTCACGCCTGTAATTCCAGCACTTTGGGAGGCCGAGGGGGGTGGATAACGAAGCCAGGAAATCGAGACCATCCTGGCTAACACTAAAAATACAAAAAATTAGCTGGGCGTGGTAGTGGGCGCCTGTAGTCTCAGCCACTTGAGAAGCTGAGGCAGGAGAATGGCATGAACCCAGGAGGCGGGGCTTGCAGTGAGCGGAGATCGCGCCACTGCACTCCAGCCTGGGCAAAACAGAGCGAGACTCTGCCTGCAAAA
>NW_012111126.1:0-1177 GCF_000951035.1 Colobus angolensis palliatus
TTTTGAGATGGAGTCTTGCTCTGTCACCCAGGCTGGAGTGCAGTGGCACGATCTTGGCTCACTGCAACCTCCACATCCCGGGTTCAAGTGATTCTCTTACCTCAGCCTCACAAGTCGCTGGGATTACAGATGCACGCCACCACCCCTGGTTAATTTTTGTGTTTTTAGTAGAGACGGACTTTCGCCATGTTGGTCAGGCTGGTCTTGAACTTCTGAACTCAGGCGATCTGCCTGCCTTGGCCTCCCAAAGCTCTGGGATTACAAGTGTGAGCCACAGCACCTGGCTGCCTGTATATTTTTAGAAGTTTGGAATCGTCTCTAAACTAGAAAAAAACAAAAAACAAAAAAACTCTAGCCTCTAAACTAGCAAAAACCACATTCCTGTGTTTTATGAACTTCACCAAAATCACTTTTTAATCTCTTATTTTATCTCTTAGTAAACCAGATTCCCAGTGCAAAAAATTGAGGATTACTTAATTTAACATAACATGACTTTTAAAATTTTAAACTACTGGAGAGAATTTTAAGATTAAATTTACCAAATTAATCTTACCAAATATTACTAAATTCATGTGAACTAAAAGGCATCAGAGCTAGTTTTTATTAGTCTGATAAGTACTTACTTTTCTTTAAGCCAATTGATTAGAGCTCCTTCATATGGTTTGGTAGTGAAATATCACTTTCACATGATACATATAAAACATATAGACATAACAGACGTACAGAAAAAGGCAGATCTTATAACATTTTTACATCCCTGTTTTCAAAAATTCTCTCCCTTACTTTAGACTATTACTTTTTTAAAAAAAAGCATTACAGGAGCCAATAAAAGTTGAAGGAGTGATTTACCATCCCAGGCCTTCTCAAAAGGGAGCGCTGAAGCAGCAAGGTGCAGTAGAAGTTGAACTTCTAAGGTATCAATGTAAAGAATTTAGAAAAATAACAAATTACATAATTTTAAAATTAAAAACATCTTTTATTTTATTTTATTTTTTTATTTTTATTTTTATTTTTTTTTGAGACGGAGTCTCGCTCTGTCGCCCAGGCTGAAGTGCAGTGGCGCGATCTCGCTCACTGCAACCTCTGCCTCCCGGGTTTACGCCATTCTCCTGCCTCAGCCTCCCGAGTAGCTGGGACTACAGGCGCCCGCCATCTCGCCCAGCTAGTTTTTTGTATA
>NW_012111127.1:0-3370 GCF_000951035.1 Colobus angolensis palliatus
CAAGAAAAAAAAAAAAAAAAAAAAAAATGACAGTTCCCTCAGCTCAGGGTTTCTCTCCTAGAATGCAACCACTGGCATGGATAGCTGCCATCTGGCTCTCTACATGTCACCCTGTGGGAACTGGAGCTTGGGGAATGGTGCAGAAATGCTGACACTCTGCTCTTACTACTGTCAATAATCTATTCTTTGTCTCTGTTTTAGGAGTCTTGTGTCTTCTGCTAGCATCCACTCAGAGGTGCTAGCCTAATGGTTAGCTTGTAAGTCAGGTAAAATTTCTCAGATCTTTGACAGGTCTTGATAAGGAGAGGGTCAGAAAACAACCTGGAGTAGGTCACTGGTAGCAGGAGTACTTTGGAGAAACAGATCCCTTGCCTTTCTGATCCAGTCAAATCTGACCACTCCGGACAAGCTCATGAATGTATGTATTACCAGTGTTGGATGGCTAGTAATTTTTTTGTTTTTGTTTTTTTTGAGATGGAGTTTCACTTTTGTTGCCCCGGCTGGAGTGCAACGGCACGATCTTGGCTCACTGCAGCCTCCACCTCCGGGGTTCGGGCCATTCTCTGGTTGGCTAGTATTTTATACATGGTTACAGTTATAGAACCTGTGTGGGAAGGAATGGATAAGTTTGTATGAGTCTGTGTGGGATATGTGTGATTAAAACTGTGAATGAGGTACAGGCGTGATGGCTCATGCTTGTAATCCCAGCACTTTGGGAGGCCAAGGTGGGAGGATCGCTTGAGTCAGGAGTTTGAGACCAGCCTGGGCATCATACCGAGATCCTATCTCTACAAAAAATGAAAAATTAGCCGAATGTGGTGGCACGTGCCTGTAGTTCGAGCTACTCGGGAGGCTGAGATGGGAGGATTGCCTGAGCCCAGGAGGTCAAGGCTGCAGTGAACTGTGATCGTGCCACTGCACTCAGCCTGGGCAACGGAGTGAGAACCTTTCCCAGAAAAAACAACAACAACAACAACAACTGTGAATGATGATCGTGTGTGTGTGTGTGTGTGTGTGTGTGTGTGTAATTATGTACTTACTGGTAATTTGAGCTAATATTTAATAAACATATATTATTAGCCCACAGAAGCGGGTAGGGAACAGAGAGTGCTAAGATAAATGGAGAACACAGTGTATCAAGCATGGTATGTCATCAATTAGGGGTTTGGGGCCTTTGTATATGATATTCTGTTTTCCTTAAAGTGTTGTCTGAGGACCAGGACTGGTCCACCAATTGTCGGCTACTAGTCCCAGGCAAGATAAGTACAGATGTTAAAGTAAGTGTTTAGAAACTTTTATAGCAATTTGACATTGCTGCAACATTCAAGTATGTGATTGTTTTTCTAGAAATTCATTTTTAAATTATATTTTACAAAAGTATTGCTCTATAGCAGATTGGAAACAAACAATGGCCTTTCATCACAGATAATTTCAAGACACTTGTCTAGAATCCTGTTGCCTGCTCTCAGTTTTTTTTCCTTTCCTCCCCCAAACACACACACACACATACAACCTCAAAATGGATCGCACTTCTTCGGGCCTTCTGTGATCCATCAGTACTGGGTTAGATCTTTCCTGCTCTTCCAGTCTTCTGTAATTGCCCCTGTTTAGCATTTATCAGTCTGTGCAGTGATTACCTGGTTACCTGTCTGTCTTCTCATCAGATACGAAGCTCTTTGAGGGGAGACTGTGTGTCTTGCTCATTGTTCTGTCCCCCGCACCTAGCACAGGGTTGGTCTCTGGTAGGCACACTATAAATATTAGTCAATGTACACATTTCTGGAGTAATTAATGCTGTAGAGTGGGGTCAGGGAAAGGTCTATAGGAGGTGACAGGTGAACTGAATCTGGAGAATGAGAAGAATTGTGCCAGACTAAATAGAAGGGCCAAGCATTACAGCAAAGGGAACATGAACAAAAGCAGAAAGCTGTTCAGTGAAACTGGGGAAATTCGGTACAGTTAGAGCCTGCCTGGAGCTAAATTCTTGTTACTTGACAATTATAAGCCTAAGGATATGGAAGGTAGCTGTAAATGTTTGTTTAAAAATAATTTTCTCGGCCAGGCACCACTGTGCTCACACCTGTAATCCCAGCACTTTGGGAGGCTGAGGCGGGTGGATCACCTGAGGTCAGGAGTTTGAGGCCAGCCCTGGCCAACATGGTGAAACCCCATCTCTACTAAAAATACAAAAATGAGCCGGGTGTGGTGGCAGGCGCCTGTCATCCCAGCTACTAGGGAGCTTGAGGCAGGAGAATCACTTGAACCGGGGAGGTGGAGGTTGCAGTGAGCTGAGATCACGCCATTGGACTCCAGCCTGGGTGACAGAGCAAGACTCTGTCTCAAAAAAAAAAAAAAAGAAAAGTTATTTGTATAATTATTGTTCATTCAGCTCCACCCTGACTGCCGTAGCCACGTCCTACAATCTAAATATGCTGCTCTGATAGGAGATCTTGTATCGAAAAGTTAATTTTTGGTTCGGACAATAGGACCACCAAAGATGGCCGTATAAAGTTCCCTTTATGATGCACAAAGTATCAATACTTGAATATCCAGAATAAGTTTAGATTTTTATCTATTTATATTGTTTGCCAACCTGCTTTTAAATTAAATTACTCTTAGCTAAACCATCTGAGATTTAACAAAAAATATTTTCAGTTGTAATTGTAATTGTAGCGTAGTCTGCCGATAATTATGCTAATGGGACGCTCAGGAAAGAGAATGGAATAGAGAAGACAGAGGGTGTTTGAGAGGGTATATGAGAGTGTGGGGCTGCATGCTGGAAGTTACCAGAAGGTAAAGATGAAGTCACAGCCTAGTAACTAGCAGGATAAACAAGTGAATAGATGACAAACAGCTAGTGAAACGTCTATTGCAAAGCAGGTGGTAAGAGGGATGTGGAGAGAGGATTCGTCATGGATCTCTTGCATTTCTGCAAGTCTCGTGAGCAAGACATGGACTATTTTTGTTCTAGATGATCTTTTCAAGGATGTCTGTATAGTGAACAGCCTTGGAAGTTAGGGATGGGGTCTTCCTTGGGGCAAAGGACACTCGTGCCTACTGCCCATTATAAAAATGAAGGTTCGCAGTTGAACGTGGTGGCTCACGCCTGTAATCCCAGCACTTTGGGAGGCCGAGGCGGGTAGATCACTTGAGGTCAGAAGTTCGAGACCAGCCTGGCCAACATGCTGAAACCCTGTCTCTACTAAAAATGCAAAAAGTTTGCTGGGTTTGGTGGTGGGCACCTGTAATCCCAGCTACTCGGGAGGCTGAGTCAGAAGAATCGCTTAAACCCAGGAGGCAGAGGTTGCAGTGAGCCGAGATCACGCCACTGCACTCCAGCCTGGGCAACAAGAGTGAAACTCTGTCTCAA
>NW_012111128.1:0-1321 GCF_000951035.1 Colobus angolensis palliatus
CCCAATGGCAGTTGAGCTCCCTGCAGTCTTTTCATTTGCAGTGTCCAGATGAAGCCCACAGAAATCCTCTTCATGCACACACAGCTGTGAGGGTAGCAGGAGTTGGTGTTGAAGAGAGAGCCTAGCCACACTCGGGTCCCCACCACATGTGGCCTGGGGGGCCTCTGCCCTTGGCTGAGCTGGAGGACTTGGGGTCAGAACCAAGGGTGGGTCCACTCTGCTTAGAAAGAAGCTGTGCCTGGTTTTTGGAGTTAGCAGGGAAGGGGCACTGCCCAGGAGCTGGTGTCTTGGAAGGGGCAGCTGGGAGGAGGGAGCAGTCAAGCCCCAGGCTGCCCAGGGCATTGTCCCCTGCCTCAGGTCAGGGGGCCCCTTGGCTGGAGGACCTCATGACCCTGGGAGTGAGTATCCATGGCCTGCTCCTGGGAGCTGCACCCTCATCAGATTCTCTGTAGGGGGAGAAGTCATATCTTTTCCTCACCCATCACAAGCTTCATGGCTGAGACCTGTTAGAAACAAAATGCTTCCTCAGTGCCACAAAGAAATAGCGCTCGAACATTAATTTTCTCAGCAAGGCAATTTTTACTTCTACAGAAGGGTGTGACTCGCGGATGGAGCAATGGCGAGAGCACACCTGGACGAGGGGGGGAAGGGGTTCTTATTCCTGACGAGGATATCCTGTATTGCTGTGTCTTTCCCCTATTGGGTGGGGTTGGACCACACACTCTAAGCTCATTCTGATTGGCTATTTTAAAGAGAGCAGGAGTGTGACCCAGAGTGGTGGGGTGAGTAGTTTGGCAGGAAGGACAGGAACAGTTAGCTAAAGATGACTTAGAGCAGGTGACCAGGGGTGACTCAGGTCAAAGCAGGTGACCAGGGGCCGGGTGTGGTGGCTCACGCCTGTAATCCCAGCACTTTGGGAGGATCACAAGGTCAGGAGATTGAGACCATCCTGGCAAACACAGTGAAACCCATCTCTACTAAAAATACAAAAAACTAGCCGGGCGAGGTGGCGGGCGCCTGTAGTCCCAGGTACTCGGGCGGCTGAGGCAGGAGAATGGCGTGAACCTGGGAGGTGGAGCTTGCGTGAGCAGAGATCGCGCCACTGCACTTCAGCCTTGGTGAAACCCTGTCTCTACTAAAAATACAAAAAATTAGCCGGGCGTGGTGGCGGGTACCTGTAGTCCCAGGTACTCGGGCGGCTGAGGCGGGAGAATGGCGTGAACCTGGGAGGTGGAGCTTGCGTGAGCAGAGATCGCGCCACTGCACTTCAGCCTGGGTGACAGTGTGAGACTCTGTCTCCAAAAAAAAAAAAAAAAAGAAA
>NW_012111129.1:0-1263 GCF_000951035.1 Colobus angolensis palliatus
TATCAGCCCGGCGCAGTGGCTCACGTCTGTGATCCCAGCACTTTGGGAAGCTGAGGTGGGCGGATCACTTGAGGTCAGGAGTTCGAGACCAGACTGGCCAACATGGTGAAACCCTGTCTCGACTAAAAATAACAAAAATTAGCCGGGCATGGTGGCGAGTGTCTGTAACCCCAGCTACTCAGGAGGCTGAGGCCCAAGAATCTCTTGGACCCGGGAGCCAAGACTATGCCACTGCACTCCAGCCTGGGTGACAAAGTGAGACTTCATCTCACAAAAAAGGCCATCATTCCATGACTGGTGGGGGTGGGGGGAATCAAAGGATTCTCCTATGAAATGCTACGACCCTTTGGGAAAGTAACCTACCATAAGATTCTAGACTGTAGAAGTAAATCCACAATAGATAAATAATATTTACTGTGGTGTTGTTTGGAGGGGAGGGATCAATCTGAATGCCCATCTGATTTACAAATATATTTCATTTAGTCTGCAATATATTTAAATATGTTTCAATTAGTTATTCAGTTAAAAAATAGATGGGGCCAGGTACGGTGGCTCACACCTGTAATCCCACCAGTTTGGGAGGCCAAGGCGGGCAGATTACCCGAGGTCAGGAGTTCAAGACCAGCCTGACCAATATAATGAAACCCCGTCTCTATCAAAACTACAAAAATTAGATGGCTGTGGTGGCGCTTGCCTGTAGTCCCAGCTATTCAGGAGGCTGAGGCAGGAGAATTGCTTGAACCCAGGAGGCGGAGGTTGCAGTGAGTCGAGATCATGCCACTGCACTCCAGCCTGGTGACAAAGCCAGACTCCATCTCAAAAATAAATAAGTAGGCCGGGCGCGGTGGCTCAAGCCTGTAATCACAGCACTTTGGGAGGCCGAGACGGGCGGATCACGAGGTCAGGAGATCAAGACCATCCTGGCTAACACGGTGAAACCCCGTCTCTACTAAAAAAAAGACAAAATTCTAGCCAGCAAGGTGGCGGGCGCCTGTAGTTCCAGCTACTCGGGAGGCTGAGGCAGAAGAATGGCGTGGACCCGGGAGGCGGGGCTTGCAGTGACCTGAGATCCGGCCACTGCACCCCAGCCTGGGCGACAGAAAAAAACGAGCCGGGCGAGGTGGCGGGCGCCTGTAGTCCCAGCTACCCGGGAGGCTGAGGCAGGAGAATGGCGTGAACCCGGGAGGCGGGGCTTGCAGTGACCTGAGATCCGCCCACAGCACTCCAGCCTGGGTGACAGAGTGAGACTCCGTCTCAAAAAAA
>NW_012111130.1:0-1387 GCF_000951035.1 Colobus angolensis palliatus
ATTGATTCAACAGAGATTCAATCAGAAAGCTAAAATTAAAAGTTGTGATATAATTGTGTTAGGAGGGTCAGAGAGAGAGAGGGAGAAGATGAGTAAAACAGTTAAATCTAAATATAACAGAAACAAATCAATAATGTCTAAAGTTGAAAAATCAAGAAATAGAAGTATATTATTTAGAGTTATGTAGGTAAGGTGCAAAAGACACATTAAAAGAACTGGAAGTCTGGCCAGGTGCAGTGGCTCATATCTGTAATCCTAGCACTTTGGGAGGCCGAGGCAGGCTGATTACTAAAGCTGAGGAGTTCGAGACCAGCCTGGGCAACATGGTGAAACCCCATCTCTACTAAAAATACAAAAATTAGCCAGGCGTGGTAGTGCACACCTGTAGTCCCAGCTACACGGGGACTGAGGTGGGAGGATCACTTGAGCCCAGGAGGCAGAGGCTACAGTGAGTCCTGATCATGCCACTGCACTCCAGCCTGAGAATCTGTCTTAAAAAAAAAAAAAAAAAAGTTTTTGCCTTAAGGGAGCTAGAAAAAAACGTAAGAAGGATGCAGGTAAGAGATAATCTTTTTGTTTATAAGACTAATAGTAACATTTGATTTTTTTTAAAGAATGAATGTATTAACTTTATAAAAATTTTAACTCACAAGCACGAAGATAAAAAACAATAAAAAAATCAAGGGAAGCAATCATGCGAATTTATTAAAAAAAGAAAGCTGTATAGGCATACCCTATTTTATTGCACTATGCTTCATTGTACTTTGCAAATACTGTGTTTTTTGTAAATTGAAGATTTGTAGCAACCCTGGGTTAAGCCAACTATTATTGCCATTTTTCCAACAATATGTGCTCACTTCATGTCTCTGTGTCACACTGAGATAATTCTTGCAATATTCCAAAGTTTTTCATTATTATTATATCTGTTAGGGTAATGATTGGTGATCTTTGATGTTACTATTGTAATTGTTTTAGAGTGCTACAAACCACACTGAGAAAGATGGCAAATTTAACCAATAGATATTTTGTGTGTTCTGACCACTCCACTGACTGGCTATTCCTGGTCTCTCCTGCTCTCTTCAGGCTTCCCTATTGACTGAGACACAAAAATATTGAAATTATTAGCCAATAATACAATAGTCGCTAAGTTTCAAGTAAAACCTAGTGTCAAGTGAAAGGAAAAGGGTTGCACCATCTCTCACCTTCAATCAAATGCCAGAAATTATTAAGCTTAGTGAGGAAGGCATATTGAAAATCAACACAGGCCATGGCCGGGCGTGGTGGCTCACGCCTGTAATCCCAGCACTGTGGGAGGCCGAGGCGGGCGGATCACGAGGTCAGGAGATCGAGACCATCCTGGCTAACACGGTGAAACCCCGTCTCTACT
>NW_012111131.1:0-1391 GCF_000951035.1 Colobus angolensis palliatus
AGCGCCTGGACCCCAGGCAGGACGCCGCGTGGGGGACGCTGGCTGCGGACGCCTGTCCCAAGGGCGCCCAGAGGCTGGCTCTGAATCCCAGGATGCCCAGGCCACGCTCGCTCGGTCCCGGAGCCTGGGGCTCCTGAAACCGCGGGGCCTCTTTTGGGGTTTGGGGTCTCAAGTCTGAGCGCTCCGGCTGGCGCTAGGTGGCGCCCGAGAGCGCGCCAGGCTCTCCCTGGGGAGACCTGGAGCCCGCCGGGGTCTCCCTGCTCTGGCGCAGGCAGATCATCAACCCCCTGCGTGGCCCAGTTATAGGATCCTTGGACGGTGCCATGCAATGCCTTTTCAAGGCCCAGCACTCGGCCCAACCCATGGGAGGGATGGATAGTCGTGCACCCCATAGAGGTTTGGGTCAACAGCCTGCGTATAGCACCTTGGTCCCATAAGATTTTCATGGAGCTGAAAAATGCTTAACATTCTTATGGCCTAGAGACTTCATAGGGGAACGCATTCTTCACGAGTTTGTGGTGATGCTGGTGTAAACCAACCTACCGTGCTGCCAGTCATATAAAAGTCTAGCACATGTAATTATGCACCGTACATAATACTCGGTAATGATAATAACTGTGTTACTGGCTTAGGTATTTACTACACTATACTTTTTTCATTTCATTTTGTTTTGTTTTTATAGAGACAGAGTCTCGCTCTGTTGCCTAGGCTGGAGTGCAGTGGTGCGACCATAGCTCTCTGTAGCCGTGGCCTCTGGAGCTCAAATGATCCTTCTGTCTCAGCCTCCCGAGTAGCTGAGACTACAGGTGTGTGCCACCACTCCTGGCTATTTTAAAAAAATGTTTAGTAGAGACAAGGTTTCACTAAGTTGCCCAGGCTGGCCTTGAACTCCTGAGCTCAAGCGATCCTCCGACCTTGGCCTCCCAAAGTGCTGGGATTACAGGCCTGAGCCACAGGGCCTGGCCCTTATTGTTACTTAGAGGGCACTCATATTTTTTTAAAGTTACCTGTAAAACAGCCTCAGGCAGGCATTTCAGGAGGTATTTTAGAAGAAAACATTATTATCATAGGAGATGACAGTCTCCATACACATTGTCTCTGAAGACCTTCCAGTGGGATAAGATGTGGAGGTGGAAGACAGTGACATTTATGATCCTGAATCTGGGTAGGCCTAGGTTAATGTGTATGTGTGTCTTAGTTTTTAATAAAAAAGCTTAAAAAGTTAAAAAACATTGATAGAAAAGGCCGTCCGGGCACAGTGGCTCACGTCTGTGATCCCAGCACTTTGGGAGGTGGGCAGATCACCTGAGGTCAGGAGTTAGAGACCAGCCTGGCCAACATAGTGAAACCCCATCTCCATTAAAAAATACAAAAATTAGCCAGGCATGGTA
>NW_012111131.1:2192-3505 GCF_000951035.1 Colobus angolensis palliatus
TATGTTGGCCAGGCTGGTCTCGAACTCCTGACCTCAGGTGATCCACCTGCCTTGGCCTCCCAAGGTGCTGGGATTACAGGCATGAGCCACCGTGCAGCCCATTTTTAATCTTTTATACTGTATTTGTGCTGTGCATTTTTTGTGTTTAGAAGTGTTTGGTCATCAGAGAAATGCAAATCAAAATCATAATGAGATACCATCTCACACCAGTTAGAATGGCGGTCATTAAAAAGTCAGGAAACAACAGTGGCTGGAGAGGATGTGGAGAAACAGGAGTGCTTTTACACTGTTGGTGGGAGTGTAAACTAGTTCAACCATTGAGGAACACAGTGTGGTGATTCCTCAAGCATCTAGAACGAGAAATACCGTTTGACCCAGCGATCCCATTACTGGGTATATACCCAAAATATTATAAATCATGCTACTATACAGACACATGCACATGTATGTTTATTGTGGCACTATTCACAATAGCAAAAACTTGGAACCCAAATGTCCATCAATGACAGACTGGATAAAGAAAATATGGCACACATACACCATGGAATACTATGCAGCCATGAAAAAGGAGGAGTTCATGTCCTTTGCAGGGACATGGATGAAGCTGGAAACCATCATTCTGGTCAAACTATCACAAGGACAGAAAACCAAACACCGCATGTTCTCACCCATAGGTGGGAATCCAACATTAAGAACACTTGGATACAGGGTGGGGAACATCATACACCGGGACCTATTGTGGGGTGGGGAGCAGGGGGAGGGATAGTATTAGGAGAAATACCTAATGTAAATGACGAATTAATGGGTGCAGCAAACCAACATGGCACATGTATGCTTATGTAACAAACCTGCATGTTGTACACATGTACCCTAGAACTTAAGGTACAATAATAACAATAAAAAAGAAGTGTTTAGATACACAATCACTTACCCTTTTGTTGCAGTTGCCTACAGTCTTCAGTAGGGTAACAAGCTGTACAGGTTGGTAGTGTAGGAGCAATAGGTCACACCATGTGGCCCAGGTGTGTGGGAGGCTGTGACATCTAGGTCTGTGTAGGTGCACCTGTGATGTTCACACAATGACGGAATTGCCTTATGTCGACTTTCTCAGGTGTGCCCGTCAATAAGCAACACACAGGTTGGGCACGGTGGCTCACGCCTGTAATCTCAGCACTTTGGGAGTCCGAGGTGGGCGGATCACCTGAGGTCAGGAGTTCAAGACCAGCCTGGCCAACATAGTGAAACCCTATCGCTACTAAAAATACAAAATTAGCCAGGCATGGTGGCATGTGCCTATAGTCCCAGCTACTTGG
>NW_012111131.1:6440-8410 GCF_000951035.1 Colobus angolensis palliatus
AAATGACTAAGGCTAGTTGGACTGAAGATTAAACTAGATCAATAATTGTGACAAATTCTCCTAGAGTTGGGTCTTATTTATTCCTTCCTTTTGTCATTCAGCAAATAGGGTTGTATCTGTTCATCATATAGGATTAAATAAATGCCTTAACAAATACCATTCAACATCTCATATAATTTTCAAGAAACAACATTTCAACAAGCTACCAGTGACTCATTTTGTTTCTGAATTTGTGGCTAAAAAAATCTGTTTCTTGTCTTATTCAATCAAGAAGAATGAACACATGTAAATAATTATTTCACAACTTTGCAGAGCCTCAGGTTAGACCCCTATTGGCCTCTAACCCTCATGCCCTTTCTGTCTGTGTAACGGATTCCACGTGAGCCCACCCCAGGATCTACGATCACTTCAGAGCCATTGTAAAGGGAATTTCAAGAGCCTTCAGTTCAATACTTAATGATCTGACTCTACTCAAAGACCCTGCTTAGAAAACAAGATTTCAGCCTTACCCTGTGACCCTGCAACCAGCACCCAGTACTGTTCCAATAAAGGCCTGATATCCTTCAGGACTGCTGCTGTGCCCTCTGTTTTTCCTGCTCCCGCTTCTGCAGTGGGTCCTCCCACCTGTTCCTTGTTATTAATAAAAATATTAACATATTTTCATTAAATAATAACACAGACACACAGAAATTGCTTCCTGGCTTAACACACGCTTGGCTGAATTCCGTGGTCCACGTATCACCCTGAATCTGAAACATCCTTTCTGCACCAGCCATTGACCCAGGAATTGAAACAGAGCATTGAACCTCACTAACAAGTGTGTGCTTACAGTTTCTTCACCCAAAAAGTATTTCCACTTATCAAGAGATGGCATTTCCTCCAGGGACGTAAGCATCCTGTGTGAGGCGAGAGTGATTCAGAGGGAGGGCCCGTGGAACAGCTCCCAGCAGCACATGTGTGGTGACTGTGTGAGTGGCCTGTGGCTGCCACAACAGTGACCACAAACTGGGTGGTAAAAGAGGAGAGAAATGTATTCCCCCCAGTTCTGGGGGCCAGAAGTCTGAAGTCAAGGCATCCGCAGAGCCCTGCGCTGGAGCCCTGAAGCCTCCAGCGGGGATCCTTCCTGACTCTTCCAGCTCCTGGTGGCCCCCGGCGTTCCTTGGCTTGTGGCTGCATCACTCTCATCTCTGCCTCCGTTTTCACGTGGCCTCTCCTCTATGTGTGTCTGTGTCTTCTCTTCTGCCTCTTATAAGGACACCTGTCATTGGCTTTACAATCCACCCTAAGTTCAAGATGATCTTATCTCAAGATCCTCATCTTAATTTTGTTTGTGAAGACTCTAGTTCCAAATAAGTTCTTATTCATGCAGTCTGGAAGATTAGAATGTGGACACATCTTTTTCAGGGACATAATTCACCCCACGGCAGTGACCGCAGCCGGTCAGACTCATTCACTCACTGCAGTGACCACAAGCAGGTCAGACTTGTTCACCCACTGCAGTGACCACAGCCGGATCAGACTTGTTCCCTGTAAAGAGGATTTCTCATGAGAGGGAGTCACACGAGGGCAGAGACTTTGGTTATCCTCGCCCTGGTAGCTTCAGCATCTGTGTTGCATGTGGTAGAGGCTTGATCACTTCTGAACAAGCACACCAATGAGTAAATGAACGAGCAGCCTCACAGAGCAGCGATGGTGACTTTCTGATGAAGACCAGGTTTTCAGATGGCGGGAGGCCTTGGTTTTGAGGTGTCGGTGGGTGCCATGGCTTATATGGCACTGGTTTTAGCCAAGTGCCCACTGGGCCATGCCATATCATTTAAAGGGTGCTATAGAATCCCAGAGTTATTGAGCAGGAAGGAAGCATGGACGCTCCTCAGTCCAACTTCCTCACCTGGAAGGTGAGAAAACTGAAGCCAGAGAGGAGGAAGGATTCACCCAGGTCCCCCAGAGTCAGCAGCTAAAGAGAGTGT
>NW_012111131.1:9040-10167 GCF_000951035.1 Colobus angolensis palliatus
GGGAGGCCTTGGCTTTGAGGTGTCGGTGGGTGCCATGGTTTATATGGCACTGGTTTTAGCCAAGTGCCCACTGGGCCATGCCATATCATTTAAAGGGCGCTATAGAATCCCAGAGTTATTGAGTAGGAAGGAAGCATGGACGCTCCTCAGTCCAACTTCCTCACCTGGAAGGTGAGAAAACTGAAGCCAGAGAGGAGGAAGGATTCACCCAGGTCCCCCAGAGTCAGCAGCTAAAGAGAGTGTAGAATCCAGGCTTCTGACTCCCCAGCCAGTGCTCCATTGAGACCCAGCACCCCCCATCATCGTCTCCATCGTCCTAATCTCAGCCACTACTCCCATGGACTTGGACTCTTCCTGCTCGACACCGTGTTCAGCATCTCACTTACATCAATTCATTTAATCCTCTCAACAACCCAGTGCTGTACGTAGAATCTTTATCCCCATTCTACAAGTGGCACAACTGAGGCCCTCAGATAATTTCCCAAAGGTCTGACAGCTAGAAAATCATGTAATCTGATGCCTAAGTCAGTGCTCCAAGCCAGAGGTGGGTAAACCATAGCTTGTAGAACAAATCTGGCCCATCACCTGTGACCATAGCCAGAGTCTGCCACAAAAACAGGAGAATTCTCCGAGAACACATTCAGTTTAATTAGAGCACAGTCACACCCTTTATTCAAAGCGTCATCTCCGGCTTCTTCCCTGCTGCAATGGCAAAGCTGAGTAATTGGGAGAGATGGTAGGACCTGAATAGCCTAAAATACTTGTCATCTGGTCCTTCATGTAAACGTCTCCTGAACTCTGCTCTATGCTGCTGGTACTATATCATCTGTTCTAGTCACTGTATATGGTACCACTTATATCAAACATTTAAGGGCTTTGTATCTCTAATTCGAGAAATTTTTACATTTGAGTCTCAAATGAAACCCACCAACAATTAATTTACAAGGAAGCAGGTACTTCTTGAACATGACAGCCTTCCCTACTGTGTTTCTATTTTCACAGGGATGTTTTCAGACTGGATGATCCCGAAAGTGACCCCATTAGAAGAAGGAAAAAAAAAAAAAAAAAAAAGAAAAAGAAACAATCCCCGCCCCTGCAACCTCTTAAACGGCCCACAGCATCTGAAT
>NW_012111131.1:11850-13256 GCF_000951035.1 Colobus angolensis palliatus
TTTTACTTTCCTCTCTGCCCTTAAGGATACTCATGTTTATTGACTCACTTTGGTGGAAATACTCAATAATGATGAGCTTGCACACTGCTTCCCAACTGTATGTTCAATGGCCTCACACCAGTTGAAATCAGACAGAAAGAGGGGATTTATGCCATGGAGACTGGCAAATGCTGCAACTCATGGTTTCTTTAACCTTGGAAAGCCGCTTGGTAAGCATTCCCCAGCACACCAGTATAACTACCTCATAGCAAGCACACAGTAAGCTGTCAATATGCACTAGCTACTATTGCTGCTACTACAAAGAGGACAGAGGTTAAATCACTAGCCCAGGTTATGAGAGATCCAGGAGACCCCAGACATGGCAGCTCGCAATCCGGTCCCTTAACCAACTCGAACTCAAGGCAGACCACAGAGTAGTGGCCAAGAAATGTATTCGGTTGAATAAACAAACATTAAATTAGTAGATCTCAAATCTGCTGGCCGCAGAAGTGCCTGGGGAGCTTTGTTTGGACACAGATTCCCACAGCATCCCTTGTGGTAGGCTCCAGAGTGTGCATTATAGCGAGCGCGTCGGGTTCTGATTCTGTCCCTCCCCGTACCCCAGCCCCATCCCTGTCCTGCTGGTCACCTGCTTATGCCCCATATTTCATATCCGCCTTCCTGCATCCCCGTGGGGGTGAGTGGGGAACTGTGAGGTGGGGAATCACATAGGGCAGGGCCCCCTCTGTGCACAGGCCTTAACCAAGAGAGGGCTTGAAGACTGGACACTGTTGCAGGCAAATTAGAAGAAAAACTGCCTCTTCTAGCAGATAGTGACCGTGGTGCACAGGGAGTCAAGAGAGGCCACAGCTTACCTGGGCTCAGAGGCCTGCATGTATCTGTGTCCATGGTAACAGAAAACAGACTGTGATCGTACACTGCACTTGCAAATTCACAAAATGCTGCCACATTCCTTCTCCTTTCATCTTACGATAACCCCATGAGATCAGCAATGGATGCATAAAAATAATCCCCCATTTACAGATGAGGAAACATGTGACTCATATAGCTCAGAGCTGCTCATGCCTGGAGCCTCAGGCTTCAAAGCAGTGTTTTTCCTTCAAAAGAGGGTGTGAGGGAGAGAAGTGGAGGAGATGGGAGCTGGAGTCCCAGAAAGTCAACGTTTATGCATTATGTTGGCTCTGCCACCTACTAGCTGTGTGACCCTGGAAAAGCTTCTTAATCTCTCTGTGCCTTAGGTTTACATCTTTGAAAACCCTAAGAAAATGATTGGCAGTCTCCTCTTATGGTTGTGGTGAATTCATAGATGTAAAAATGCCTTTTAGAATGTTGCACTGAGTGGGGTTCAATAATGGAATAAACAGGAACCACAGCAATAGCTGTAATGATATTGTTGCCTTTATATA
>NW_012111131.1:14163-15680 GCF_000951035.1 Colobus angolensis palliatus
GCTATTAAACAAAACAAAGCCCCTACCCTTGGGGGGTTACACTTGGTGGGGAGGCAGTCAATAAATACACAAATTGATGTGGGATATAATGTGAGCGAGGAACACAAGCAATGAAGAAGTGAAAAGGAGGATGGGGGCTGCTGAGGGAAAGGGGGGCTGCCAATTGTATGGAGTGGCCAATTACCACTCCATACCAACACCATTACCATCATCATCACCATCATCACCATTACCATCATCCCTATCATCATCATCCACATGGTTATCACCATCATCATCATTATAATAGACCTGAAGGAAGCAAGTAAAGGAGCCAGGAGGGGATATAGGGAAAGAGCATTCCAGGAAGGAGGAAGAAAAGGGCCAAATGGTGGTTGTTATGTCATCATTGTTTTTGTCATCATCATCCTTATCATCACCATAATCCACATCACCATCCCCATCACCATCATCATCATCATCATCATTATCACCATCATCCCCATCACCATCATCACCATTATCATCACCATTACCATCACCATCATCACCATCACCATCATCACCATTATCATCACACCATCATTAGCACCATCACATTATCATGACCATCACCATCATCATCATCATCACCATCACTATCACCATCATCATCATTACCATCATCATCACCATCACCGTCATCTTATCACCATCATCCCTGTTATCATCATCATCCCCATGATCATCACCACTACCATCATCATCACTATCATCACCATCACCATTACCATCATCATCACCATCATCACCATCACCATCACCATTACTGTCATTATCACCATCATCACCACCATCATCACCATCATCACCATCACCATCACCACTACCATCATCACCATCATCACTATCATCATCATTACCATGATTACCACCATCACCATCACTATTACCATAATCCTTACCATCATCAGCCCCATGATCATCACCATCATCATCATCGTCACCATCACCATCATTATCATTGTTGCCTTTTTTGTCGTCATCATCTTCGTCCATCCTTTACATGACCTCCTTAATCTCTGGCAACCCAGTTCCTAACCTGTGAAAACCTTTCAATAAAGTATCCTTGATGCTAGAGTTGCTGAATCATCAGAGACCTGAGGCATAGACTCACAGGGCAAGAACAAACTCAAAATATCTTTGAAATATTTTTTTCACTCTTAAGAAATATGAACATATGTACCATATTTTATAATACCTTCATGTTTGTGTTCATGTTTTTTTGTTTACTTTCCACTGAGTCGAACTGACATTTTCAGGAAGAGAGCATGGCATTAGAAGCCATGTTATAAATACTGTGGATTCTGGAGTTGAATGGCTTTGGTTTTGGGCCCTGGCTTTGCCGTTCACTGGTTGAGTGATCCTGATAAATACTTAAAACTTCTTGAACCTCGGTTTTCTCACCACTGAAAGAGGGTGATCATTACAGCCATGTTAGAGAATATCTGTGGGGATTAAGTGAGATAATGCATTTAAAACACTATAAATAGTGTCCA
>NW_012111131.1:15730-17733 GCF_000951035.1 Colobus angolensis palliatus
TTTTTTATTTATGTGGGCTTTACTAGTCTAATATATATATATATAATATACATATCTCATATTATATATATATATCAGCATTTGTTTTCTTTTAAAAATGATGCATTGAATTATTTTCATGAAAGCGGTTGACAATTTCCCGGGAATTTGGACATATCAGAATAAAAACCCATCCTCAGCAATGGGGCAGGCTTGGCTTTGGGTCTTCTTTTAGCCATTGTCCTTCCTGAGACAAGGAATTCTAACACAAGTGGTTTATTTGGGAGGAGATGCCAGGAAACATCTGTAAGGGAGCAGGGAGATGAGACAGGGAAGACAGCCAACAAAGAGATCCTTACCCAGGCATTTACCATTTTGGGCAACTGGAGCTCAACCCTGCTGGGGACTTCTGTGAAACCATGGAAAGGATGCTTCAGTGTTGTTTTATCTGAAGCAGGGGAGCTGAGATATTGATGCTCCCAGGGATATTAAATCCCTGGTATGATGGTCTGCTGAGCATGTGGGGCAGAGCAGGCTCTAGCCACCAGAGAAAACTTCCAGCTGGGAGATCTGGGTGCTGAGTGGTGAGGGCTGGGGAACAAGAGCTGCCCCACAGGGTCTGTTTCCATATGTAAGCCTCAATTTCCCTCTCTGTAAAATGGGAATATTTAGAGCACCTAACTCATGATATTTGGGGTGATAAAAAACAGATTATGATTAGAAAGCACAATAAATACTAACTGTCATAGCTACCACTGTGTTTATCCCTTGGACTTCTTGTAACCTCTGCAGTGGGACTGGATGTCCTAAAGGTCAGAGTCTATGTTGAGGTCAGATATGGTACGACAAAGAGCAATGTCTTCTCAGTCAAGCAGGGCTGGGTTCCAGGGTCAGCTCTACCTCCAACTGGGGAGCCTGAACCAGTGAGTCAAGCTCTCCTAACGTCAGTTTCCTCTTTTGTAAAATAAAGTTGATGGAACCACTTCATAGCGTTATTGGGGGAGCTAAAAGAGATGCTGCATAAAATAATCTTGAACAGTGTCCCTTCAAGCTTGGAGAGATGATAAAAATTAATGTTTTCCTAAATTCTCCTTCCTTGGTTAACCACTTGGCTATGAAGATTTTATTGGCTGGGATGAAGAAGGAGGACTAAGAAAAGAAGAATCAGGAGAGGAGAACAGGAGGAAGATAAAATGTAGACACACACTCACATGCACACACACAAAGACACATGCACACACTCACACAGGCAAAGGCCAACTGAAGGGATGCCGTCAGCGTATAAACAAAAGGTGGGGGGTAGCCCCGATCCTCTCCTCTGATAGCCAGTGGCGGCAGTGATGAATTTGTGAAGTTATCTAATTTTCCACTGTTTTAATTAGAGACTTGGGCTCTGAGGCCTCGCAGCTGGCTTCTTTGTGCTGTGTTCTGTTGCCTGACAGAGAAAAATGTCTCCTGTAACGTCAGCCAAGCTCTCCGCCAGACCTGAGCAAGCGAAACTTCTGGGATTCATAAACTTGTGGTTTCTGGGTAGAGTGGCGTTTAAACCAGGCATCAGTGGGGAGAGGGCAACATGGCCAGGTCTTCTCCCCAGCGAATCCTCAGAACCAAGGTTGGGAGCCACCATCATCGAAGGGGCGCAGCGGAAAAGGCACGGCCCAGAAAGCCCCCTGAGGATTGTTCTGGGGGTCCTTGGTCCTAGTCCATGTGAAATGGAGTCTCCCTGTGGCGTGTAATTGAGCCCAGCTTAGAAAGGCCAGCGCTCTACTACTCCGAGACAATGCCTTTTATTGCAGAGTGTGTGATCTGAGCAATTTAATTTATCGCTCATCTTTTGCCAAGTGATCTTTTACAATGCTGCATTTAATGATTCTACAGCTGGGGCAGAGGCTCTCCTCACCCTCCCAGCTCTCTGGCTGCTGTCTCCCTGTGACTCACTTTAACAGGAGGCGGGTCAGGAGGTGGAGGAGGAGAGCGAGGTGCATACCTAGTCAGGCATACCTAGATTCCTGTCTTGCTTCTGC
>NW_012111131.1:17783-18099 GCF_000951035.1 Colobus angolensis palliatus
GAATCACACACACAGTAAACTTTCAAAATATGAGTCAATTGCCTACTTTCTTATTTAAAAAAAAGAAATCTTAACCCACCTTGTGTACATCATAAATGCTCAAATGACGATCAAAGTTGTGTATTTTTTGATCACATAAAATTGATTTTGACTTCTGCCCCTGGCTAAAATGGATTAACAGGTGTCACAGTGATCCTCCCACCTGAAACATGTATTTTTAAAATAAATAAAATACATGAAACTACAGATTTCAAGACATTGGATATCAGGCAATGAAGGATGATTATCTGATAACTAGGAAACAAATGAGCTTAAA
>NW_012111131.1:21454-22831 GCF_000951035.1 Colobus angolensis palliatus
CATCTCTACTAAAATACAAAATTAGCAGAGCATGGTGGTGCATGCCTGTAATCCCAGCTACTCGGGAGACTGAGGCAGGAGAACTGCTTGAACCCAGGAGGTGGAGGTTGTGGTGAGCCAAGATCACGCCATTGCACTCCATCCTAGGCAACAAGAGCAAAACTTTGTCTCAAAAAAAAAGCAATAATTTATTTCCATTCATGTATCTACAGATTGGGTGGGGAGCTCAGTCAAGTCAGGCTGCACTGGGTAAGGTGGCTCTATCTAAGGTGCAAGTCCAGCTGGTTGAGCTCAGATATGCTCCATGTGTTTCCATTCTGGGGCCAAGGCTGAAAGCACCTCAACTACCTGGGGAGTGATCCTCTGTGGCAATGGCCGAGCAGCAAGAAGGTAAGCTCCACAGCAAACTCATTTCAAACCCCTGCTTATATCACCCCTGCTAGCATGCCATTGGCCAAGTTAAGTACCAAGCCATACTCCCCAAGTCAAGGGACAGGGGAGTATATGCAACCTACAATGGAGGAACGGAGAAGGTGCAAGGCAGAGGGAGTGGATACAAGAAGGAGAGGGAGAGAAGAGTTAGGTCAATGCTTGGATCTACACGTATTCACATTTCACAGAAGAGAACACTCAGCTACAGAGAGACTAAGTAATTTGCCCAAAGTTGAAAATCTGGTAGAGAAGAACCAGGACCAGCAAGTGTCCTGTTTCAATTATACCTCGTGGCAGAGTTGGACAGTTGCTATTCTGGTGTCAGGTTTTATAGCACAGACAGGAAACATGGATCCCAGATGTGATGATGGCATTGCCTTTGTGCTGTCTCACGCCAAAATCTGATAACAGCAATGACAGCATCAGAGTTGAGTCCGGTAGACTCTGGTAGATGTTAGTTGTCAGCCCATCATCCAATCCCCCTTCTTACTTGCTGACAGAACCCCAATTTTTTGCAAGTATTATGGGGAGGCAATGTGGACGGATGAATGAATGAATGGGTGGATGAATCCTCATTGGTCTAAGCCATTCATGGCCGTACTGTTCTTTTCTAATGTGGTCACTGAGACTTCTGGCCAATGAGAAGTAATGAGAATTCTAATGCAACAGGAAGATGTCTAGTAAATACTTTCTTGATAAAGAGAGATAGTGAGAAGTAGTACAATCTATCCCCCTCTTCCTGCTTGTGAAGCTGACTCATAAAGATGTGACAGCTGCCTTACGTTCATAAGGGAGATGTCACAGTACATGAGCAGATGAGAAAGATGAAAAAGATCTTGAGCCCCGAATGATATATGCTCAGATGCAAGTTCCACGAGGGCAAGGACTGTGTTTATTCACTGTTGTACCCCAGTTCCTACACTGTGTCTCAACATAGACACTCAA
>NW_012111132.1:0-1082 GCF_000951035.1 Colobus angolensis palliatus
GAGGACTGCTTGAGACCATGAGTTGAAGACCAGCCTGTGCAACATAGACCCCATTTCAATTAAAAAAAAAAGAAAAAAAGAAGCAGAAGAAGAAATACACAAATAAATGCAAGTAGTGTTTCCCTGAATTCAGCACGTCTCCTAGTGAAACCCGAGCAGGGTGTCATTGGAACCCCCAATTTAGAGCCGGTAAATCAGAAGAACAGGTCACACAACCTGCGACTTGAGACTGGCATCTGACGTGGGGGCAGCGTTGTGGGGGTTACCCTCAGCCTGTGGGATCTGACACCATCTCCAGGTAGATAGCGTCACAACCTGGGACTTGAGACTGGCATCTGAAGTGGGGGGCATCACAGGCTCCACTAAGAAACTACACACAGCACCCCCAATGCCATGCTGTCATGTCCCGCTCTTCCTCATTGAAAATATCCTTCATATGAACTCAGCCAAAGCCACCTCCCCTGCGCAATCTCGGCCCTTGGTAGAGTTTCTTCTTTCTTTGGGGGCCAACAGCATGTTTTGGTGTAAGCACTTATATACTTAAGTTTCCGGCTAGACTCCGCCTCCAGCAGGCCAGAGACCACATTCTGTATGGTTCATCTTTGCCCAAGTGTCTATCCTCATGTCCAATACTTGATGAATTGTACCAGACCTTCTCAGATTTGAGGAAGAAATACTAAATTAGTGATATTGTGGTGACATAAACTTGCCAATGTGACAGAATGCCAACATGGGAGATTTATTTCTGATTCTGACAAGACCATTAGATTCTAAGAAGGATGTAGAAACCCAGGTGTTTCCCCCATGCCCGGGACCCGCCACTGGGTGCGTGAATCATACCCCATGGCTCGTGCCACTTTGAGGGTGGGCATGCAAAGATGAGCCATAAAGAAGAGGATGTCATTTGTCACCCTGTTTGCAGAACTATTTTGCCACAATTAGCAAAACCAACCCTTTAAGAAATTGTTCAGGGGCCAGGCATGGTGGCTCATGCCTGTAATCCCAGCACTTTGGGAGGCCGAGGCAGGTGGACCACTTGAGGTCAGGAGTTCGAGACCAGCCTGGGCAACATGGTGAAACCC
>NW_012111133.1:0-1549 GCF_000951035.1 Colobus angolensis palliatus
ACTTGAACCTGGGAGGCGGAGGATGGACAGAGCCAAGATCGCACCACTGCAGTCCAGCCTGGGCAACACAGTAAGACTCTGTCTCAAAAAAAAAAAAAAAATTAAATCCTTAGAAAGATGTATCCTCTGCTGCTACTCTAGAACTCTAGGTGGAAGCGGAGGTTGCAGTGAGTGGAGATCATGCCACTGCACTCCAGCCTGGGCAACAGAGTGACACTCCATCTCAAAAAAAAAAAAAAAGGTATTTAAATCCTTAAAAAGATGCGTCCTCTACTGCTACTCTAGAACTCTAGGTGGAGGCAGATTTCTAAACCAGTTCTTTTGTACAGGAATTACTGGTTTGGGTGGGGCGTGGTGACGCTGCTGTCTCAGAATTAATGTAATCATGCATCATCACGCTCCCTTTTGGACTCTGTGTTTTCAAGGCCACTGTCTGCCTGTTGAAGATTATCAGTTTGATCCTTATGTATTTTCAGAATCAAAATATCTAAGTAAGGAATTATATAAAAGTTGTAGGAATGTGTTTTACATCACTTTTAATATAGCCACATGGTTAATAACAGCCTCATATTCAGGGTTTGGATTGCAGCAGTGCCATTTACTTCACTGCAAGTGCTAAATGTCCTCATCTTTAAAAGTGGGATAATGAGATAGTCTTCCTGAAGTTGTGAGGATTGTAGAAGTTAAGGCTGGGTATGGTGGATCACCCCTGTCATCCCATCACTTTGGGAGGCCAAGGTGGGAGGATGGCTTGAGGCCAGGAATTGGAAAGCAGCCTGAGCAACATAGGAGACCCCTGTCTCTACAAAAATAAATAAAATAAAGGAGTTAGTATTTGTAAAGCCTTCACAACAGTTACTGGCATAGCCAGTACTTTGCGTGTTATTATTTTAAAGCCATTGCCCCATAGGACCTGATAGCTTTCTATTTACATGGTTTAAAAAAGCAGAGAAATGGAAACTCGATTTTCCCAACGCTCCCTAATTTCACTAGTTGCTTGATGCTTTTCAAAGCATTTAGAACACTGCAAACAGCAAGGAAGGTCATACAGTAAAGAAATAAATAAAAAGCAACACCGAGTTCGAGGTGTGCGTTCTTCAAAAATTCGAATTGAACGCTCCCTGGTCACCCCTTGCCACTACACATATTCTTCGAAATGTACTAATTTTTTTTTTTTTTTAAGTAAAAGTAATCCTTACACAACCTGAGAAAAAAGCAGAGCATTTTCCTTGACCACTTTGAGATCTGGGTGAGCAGTGGATGTTTAAATGCTGGCATTTCTACAAGGTCGGCAATTAAGAATTCACGAAAACATTAATCACTCCGAATTATCAGAAAAACACTAAGAGCGCTACGAGGCCTCGGAGCCTTTACTCCCCCTAGAAACAACCGGTGAGCACCCTGGGGCAAAGCCGAGGTCCCGACCGCCGGCTCCGCGTCCCTCTCCGGGTGCGTAGGTCTGGGCTCCCGCGCCTCTCCGGAGCATTCAGCGCCCCGAGCAGAGAGGGTAACCAGAGGAGCGTGGAAGCCCGGAGAGAGAAGGAGCAGG
>NW_012111134.1:0-1020 GCF_000951035.1 Colobus angolensis palliatus
TGTAATCATACAAGTCCTAATTCTTGAATCTGAATGCCTAAGATACATGTTCTAGTGTGACCACAACTACACTTTCTAGGTATTTATTGAAAATGAGACTACCACATATCTGTATAAGAACCTTCAGGAGCATGCCATCAGGCAAAAACAAACACCACAGTATGAGAACAGTGACCAGCAAACTAGACTCCAGGAATCCCCTGAAACAAGTTTTCATCTCAGTACTTAAGAGAAGTCATTCTTTAAAATAATGTGATAAATTATGTTCCACACTTGATTATCTAGATTCTAATTTTAAGCCATAAACACATAGGTAACCATGACACTTCCATAATCTTTTCAAAAATTACTGAAGGTGGAAGTTAAATCTTACATTTTGTCTACTTTTTATATAATAACTCTTCCAGAACATGACTGGAGAAATAAACTTAGTATCAGAAGATCTAAATTCAGATAGTAGCTTCCCAATCTATAAATGGAAGGATACCTAGAAGTGATCTAAACTCTCTGTCAGTTTTCTTATCCATAAAGTAAGAATAATGAGGTTTAATAAAGCTTTTGCAAAGATTAACATACATGGTGATATAGAAAAAGACTTTTTTTTTTTTTTTTTTGTGATGAGGTCTTGTTTTGTCTCCTAGGCTGGAGTGCAGTGGTGTAATCTGGTTCACTGCAGCCTCCAACTTCCGTACTCAACAATCCTGCCACCTCAGCCTCCTAAGTAGATAGGACCACAGGCACATGCCGCCACACCTGGCTATCTTTGCTTTTTATTATTTTTTGTAGAGACAGGATCTCACTCCATTGCCCAGGCTTGTCTTGAACTGCTGGCCTCAAGCATTCCTCATGCTTCAGCCTCTCAAAGTGCTGGGATTACAGGTGTTCGCCACTGCATCCAGCCTGCAAAGTCTTTATCTCAGTATCTTGTCTTTATGTTTTCAGAAAACTTGTAAGATTCAGTTTTACTCCCAGAATACTCCTCTCACTATTACATTCCATTTTATCTTAGGATCTTATCAC
>NW_012111135.1:0-1076 GCF_000951035.1 Colobus angolensis palliatus
GGAGTGCAGTGGTGTGATCTTGGCTCACTGCAACCTCTGCCTCCCAGGTTCAAGTGATTCTCCTGCCTCAGCCTCCTGAGTAGCTGGGATTACAGGCACGTGCCGCTATGCCCAACTATTTTTGTATTTTTACTAGAGATGGGGTTTCACCTTGTTGGCGAGATGATCTTGATCTCCTGACTTTGTGATCCATTCACCTTGGCCTCCTAAAGTGATGGGATTACAGGTGTGAGTCACCGTGCCTAGCCCCTTTAACATTTTTATTGGGATAATAATAATGCTAGTATTTGTGTGCCCCTGTATTCCAGACATTGAGCTAAGTATTTTGCACATGTTTCCTCACTGAATCTACCCCCAGACTTTGTAAGGTACGGGTCATGTGCTGCATAACAATAGTTCCGTCAATGACAGCCTAAATGATGGTGGTCCCATAAGATTATAATATTGGATTTTTGCTATGCCTTTTCTATGTTTATGTATACTTAGATTCTTACCATTGTGTTACAATTGCCTGCAATATTCACTGCAGTAACATGCTGTACAGGTACGTAGTCTGGGAGCAATACACTGTACCATATAGCCTCGGTGTGGAGTAGGCAACACATCCTAGGTTTGTATGGGTATACTCTGACATTTGCACAGATGAGGTCATTGCCTCATGAGGCATTTCTCAGATCATATCCCCATTATTAGGTGACACATGATTACAGTTTTAACTGATAATCCATTTTCACAGAGGAGAAAACAAAGGCACGGTATAGAATTGACCTAATGATGGTTAGAGAACTAGTGAGTGGTAGAGCCAGGATTAATATTTTTTTTCTTTTTTTTTTTTTGAGATGGAGTCTCGCTGTGTCACCCAGGCTAGGGTGCAGTGGCACCATCTTGGCTCACTGCAAGCTCCACCTCCCAGGTTCATGCCATTCTCCTGCCTCAGCCGCCTGAGTAGCTGGGACTACAGGCGCCCGCCACCATGCCTGGCTAATTATTTGTATTTTTACTAGAGACGGGGTTTCACCGTGTTAGCCAGGATGGTCTCGATCTCCTGACCTCATGATCTGCCTGCCTTGGCCTCC
>NW_012111136.1:0-2130 GCF_000951035.1 Colobus angolensis palliatus
CTCAATCTCCTGACCTCGTGATCCGCCCATCTCGGCCTCCCAAAGTGCTGGGATTACAGGCTTGAGCCACCGTGCCCGGCCAGCCGTGATTTCTTAACTTCTCTAGCTTTAATTTCCTCATCTGTGAGATGATGTTGAACCTATCTACATCATAAATAGTTGAGGATGAAATGAATGGGTATATGAACATTGTGCTGGGGATGTAGTAGATACTCCGCAAATGTGTCTTCCCAGTGATGTCACATTTCCTCTACTTCTGCTTGGCATGTGTCTCGTTCCCCTGAGCCTAGCTCATGTCACTGTGACGTGGGAGGGCAGGTGAAGTGTTAGTTGTTCTCACTCCATCATGCCCTTTCACAGTGATGAGTCTGATGCTAAAGACTTAAGATTTATTTCTTCATTGTTGTTGTTGTTGTTTTGTAGAGATGAGGGTTTCACTATGTTGCCCAGGCTGGTCTTGAACTCCTGGCTTCTAGTGACGCTTCTGCATCAGTCTCCTAAGTAGTTGGGACTATAGACATGTGCTACCACCTCTGGCTAATTGTGTACATTTTTTGTAGCAAAGTGGTCTTGCTGTGTTGCCCAGGCTGGTTTCAAACTCCTGACCTCAAGCAGACCTCCCATCTTAGCCTCACAAAGTGCTGGGATTACAGGCTTGAGCCACCGCGCCTGGCCAAGGTATTCTTATATATTTAGACAAACTGGTTGGGAAACACTGGACTAGAAGATCTAAAAATGGACTAATTGTTAGAAAGTATGTTTCAGGTGGTATACTTGACTCTCCTTGGTCATGAGGCTGGGATATCAGGGTGGAGTTAACTGGCAGAGATTTTCTGTTGAAGCTGGGCTAAATTAAAGAACACATCCATACACTTATTTCTGGGAACAATTTATTTTGTCATCTGGAAGCAAGGCAGAAAAGACTACTTATTTATTGACGAAGCAAAAGAGATACCAGGGAGCCAGCCACAGTGCTGCTTCTGTAGTCTCAGGCTTGGTTTGAAGTAGGAGAGGGTTAGATCGTCCATGGTTATCGTATCATCTGGCGCAGGATAAGGAGTGACCTTGTCTAAGGGGGGCTGTCTTATTTTGTATTGAACACTTGATCAGCAGCATCTGATTATATGATATCTCTCTGCTATGCTGTGGGGCATATTGGCCAGCATATGAAGGTTATTGACATTTTGTTTCTTTTAATTTAATTTAATTTTTTTCTTTTTTTTGAGACGGAGTTTTGCTCTGTTGCCAAGGCTGGAGTGCAGTGTTGCGATCTTGGCTCACTGCAACCTCCACCTCCTGGATTAAAGCAATTCTCCTGTCTCAGCCTCTGGAGTAGCTGGGACTACAGGTGCATGCCACCACACCTGGCTAATTTTTGTATTTTTAGTAGAGACAGGGTTTCACCATGTTGGTCAGCAGGTCTTGAACTCTTAACCTCAGGTGATCCATCTGCCTCGGGCTCCCAAAATGCTGGGATTACAGGCATGAGTCCCTGTGCCTGGCCTGTTTCTTTTAATTTTAAAGTGACCCTTGAGTTACTCAGAAAGTACCTGCTGTTGAAAACAAACAACTACTTCACCTCTTAAAAATCTCTTTATCAGCTGGGCACGGTGGCTCACATTTGTAACCCCAGCAATTTGGGAAGCTGAGGCAGGTGGATCACCTGAGGGCAGCAGTCTGAGACCAGCCTGGCCAACATGGTGAAATCCCATCTCTACTAAAAATATAAAAATTAGCCGGGTGTGATGGTGCATGCCTGTAGTCCCAGTTACTCTGGAGGCCGAGGCATGACAATTGCTTGAACCCAGGAGGTAGAGGTTGCAGTGAGCCAAGATCATGCCACTGCACTCCAGCCTGGGTGGCAGAGCGAGACTCAAAACAACAACAGCAACAAAACAAACAAACAAACAAAATCTCTCTATTGTTTGATTCTGCCTTATCCTCCATTGGAGAAAGGGATGAAGGCTGCCACGTATTAGCCGTGATTTCTTTTTTTTTTTTTTTTTGAGACGGAGTCTCGCTCTGTCGCCTGGGCTGGAGTGCAGTGGCCGGATCTCAGCTCACTGCAAGCTCCGCCTCCCGGGTTTACGCCATTTTCCTGCCTCAGCCTCCCGAATAGCTGGGACTACA
>NW_012111137.1:0-1148 GCF_000951035.1 Colobus angolensis palliatus
GCTCAAAAAAAAAAAAAGAAAAAAATTAGCTGGGCGTGGTGGCACGGGCCTGCGGTCCCAGCTACTGAGGAGGCTGAAGTAGAAGTACAGCTTGAGCCCAGGAGGCAGAGGTTGCAGGGAGTCAAGACTGCACCACTGCACTCCAGCCTGGGCAACAGAGCTAGACTGTCTCAAAAAGAAACCTGGTATCCCAAGTCAGCCACTGGAGGGCAGTCTTCACTAGCAGAGCTTATCCACAATGTGCACACCGCCTGGGAGATGGCCACCACGACCTCCCTACCTTCCTTCTGGAAAACAGGAGAATGAAGAAGTCTGCATTCTGTTGGGAAAAACTCTGCAGCTGATTATGAACACCATTAAGAAGGTGTAAGGGCTCTTAAATAAGACAGTATTACTCAACATTAGTTTGTTAGTTTTTTTAAACAACATACTTTGGCCAGGTACAGTGGCTCATGCTTATAACCCCAACACTTTGGGAGGCTGAGGCAGGCAGATTGCTTGAGCCCAGGAGTTCAAGACTAGCCTGGGCAACACAGTGAAAACCAGTCTCCACAAAATACAGGGAAAAAAACAAAAATAAAAAACCTAATAGGGTATGGTGTCACCTGAAGTCCTGGGAGGCTGAGGTGGGATTGCTGGAGCGCAGGGAGGCTGAGACTACGGTGAGTTATGGTCATGAAACAAAACAAAACAAAAAACCCACAACAGCAACAACCACCAAAAAGACATCTTTCGGCCTAGAGCCTGAATTCACCTACCGACTCTTCTCATTCTCTTCCCATTCAATAATCCTCTCTCTATTGCTAATTTCCTACTAACTTGAGAAAGCAGACGCTTTGTTTTATATTTGTTATACACTTAACTTCAATTCATGCTTTGATTAAAGGTTTTTTTTTTTTTTTTGAGACAGAGTCTCGCTCTGTCACCCAGGCTGGAGTGCAGTGGCCCGATCTCGGCTCACTGCAAACTCTGCCTCCCGGGTTCACGCCATTCTCCTGCCTCAGCCTCCCAAGTAGCTGGGACTACAGGCGCCCGCCACCACGCCTGGCTAATTTTTTTTTGTATTTTTTAGTAGAGACAGGGTTTCACCGTGTCAGCCAGGATGGTTTCGATCTCCTGACCTCGTGATCCGCCTGTCTCAGCCTCCC
>NW_012111138.1:0-1098 GCF_000951035.1 Colobus angolensis palliatus
TTCTACTTAGAGGCATTGTCTATTTTGGCAAAAGGGACGTCAGTTTCATTTCCACCAGCTACGTGAGAATCTGCAGGTGGAAACCTGAGTTAACAGGCAGCAGATTTCTGATGGATCCCTGTGGTTTCAGCGTTTCTCTGATTCGTGTATCAGGAAGCTGCCCACCTGCCCAACCCATTAATTCCCTTTAACTTGCCTCCTCCAGGAAGTCGTCTTTGACATTCTTTCACCCTTGGGGGCCTCAGCTGGCGAAAACCTATCAGTTTCACCACTGGACCTAGCTTGCCTTACTGGACTATCTGTATATAGATTCCAATCTTATCTATCCCCAGCTGGACTCAACACAGTTTGAGGACAGCCTCTACATCTTCCACCTTTTTGTGGTCCCTATGATAGCCAGCATATGCCAGGCAACAAAGGAAGGTTGACTCGAATCACTCCTTGAACAATCTCCTAAGTATGGACCTGACGTGCCCCTAATACTCATCATACCTTTCCTAATGATTCTTTTGTGTTCTCTATTTCAAGAAAAAGTGGGAACGTTTAACTGTGATTCTCCAGAAATTCCCACCACAATGTGAACTTGTCCCTATCCAGAAAGTAATTTCACATTATCATAACAACTAGAACATGGTAATGTTAGCAAAATTCTCTCCAGGAATCATTATCAAAACGTTTGCCCACTTGATGTTTGTTTTGTAACCATTCATCTGACAATTATTTATTGAGCAATTACCAAGTACAAATGATCCTCAACTTAAGATGGTTCAACTTAGGATTTTTCAACTTTATGGTGGGTTTATTGGGAGGTAACTGCATCATAAGCTGAGGAGCACCTGTACTAGTTTGGGTTTTGGGGATACAGGAACAAACAAAATGGGGGGAAAACCTATCATAGGGAACTGATATTCTAGTCAGTAGGAAATGGACTAGTAAAATATATTAACATATTGTGACTAAAGAACACGGAAGGGCTCACTGATCCAAACGGCTTCTGATGAAGCAATGGTGCTATAGTGGGCATCATCCCTACCAACCATATTTGCCCCAGAAAAGGGCGCAAAAATGACCATAAGACTTTCCCCCTTGAGAGAGATG
>NW_012111139.1:0-1180 GCF_000951035.1 Colobus angolensis palliatus
AGGATGGTCTCGATCTCCTGACCTCGTGATCCGCCCGTCTCGGCCTCCCAAAGTGCTGGGATTACAGGCCTGAGCCACCGCGCCCGGCCTACTTTTTCTTTTTTAAACAACTTTATTGAATATAATTTACGTGCCATAAAATTTACCCACTAAAGGTATACAATTTAATGTTTTTTGTATATTTGCAACCATACCCACCACAATCTATTGGGTACCACACCACAAATAAACTGTTGCTTGAGATCACCATGAAGCAGAATTTCTCACATGACTGTACTAGATTGTGAAACAAAATGGCTCGATTTTATTTTCAGAAAAAATAACATGTCCACTGTGTTTATTTTCCTTTAGCCCCATGTTGTCACATGGTTAGTTTTTTTTTTTTTTCTGCTAAAGTAACCAATTGCTTAACTGTCCCAGAGATATAGTCTTTTATAGTGAAATTTGTTTAAACGTACTCTTGAAAGATTGGTATTTCTTTGAACCATGCATCCTGCAAGGATTTATCTCCTACTGGAGTGCATCATTGCAATAATATCAAAAACAAACTAAAACATTGCTGTTAAACCTGGTACATTCAGCCATACAGACTTCTGTCTAATTCCGTAGAATTGCACTAAACTCATTCCTGACTCCTCTTAGACATGACCCATTAAGTATTCCCTCCCATTTAAGGTTTGGAGGTCTATGTTTTTTAGCTTAGGGCCAGAGACCCAGTGAATTCTTTTGCTGCAGTCTAACTAAATTCCTAAATTCTCCCACTCTACTTGGTCCCGTTCAGATTTCTCCATTTACTTTTGTTTCATTTCACCCTAGATTCTACTTCTCTGATCAGGAAGCCAATCTGCCTGAGGACGAGTCATACTCTGCCCTCCCACCCCAGGCCAGAGAGTGGTATGGGTCTTTCCACAAGTTGTAAGCTTCTGCCTTTGATGATCACATCTTTGGTGGTGGTGGTGGGTGGTGGTGGTGGGTGGTGGTGGGAGGGGTGGTGGTGGTGGTGGGTGGTGGTGGTGGGTGGTGGTGGGAGGTGGGAGTGGTGGTGGTGGTGGGTGGTGATGGTGGTATTGGTGATGGTGGTGGGTGGTGATGGTGGTATTGGTGGTGGTGGTGGGTGGTGGTGGTGGGTGGTGGTGGTGCTTGGTGGTGGTGGCAGTGGTGCTTGGTGGTGGTGATGGTG
>NW_012111140.1:0-2065 GCF_000951035.1 Colobus angolensis palliatus
TTTTTGTCTTTTTAGTAGAGACGGGGTTTCACCGTGTTAGCCAGGATGGTCTCGATCTCCTGACCTCGTGATCTACCCACCTAGGCCTTGCAAAGTGCTGGGATTACAGGCATGAGCCACGGCACCCAACCTGAAACCAATTTCATATAGAACTTCTGAAATCCTAAAGTCTCTGAAAACTCAAAAGTTCTACAACTATTTTGGTGGCAAATCCTGACCTGATATATAATGGCAAAACTTCATCTGAGCACTGATGGGAGACTATTTTTACCTTTTATTTCTCTCACTTAATGTGACTATCCATGTTTCACATTAATATTGTATTTGATTACTCTTACTAAAATCTAAAACAAATCTTTCCTCAAAATTCTGAAATCCAAACCTGGCACCAAAGGTTATATAAAGGATTATGGCCCTATAATCAATTTTACAAACATCTACCAGAGCAAAACACTCTTGAATTTACTTCAATTTCTGTAGTGTTGCTCACTATAATTCACAGTTAATCTAAAACTCTTTTAATATGCAGATTCTACCTTATTTTTACTGTCTTTTCTAACTACTAGATCCTAACAGTTTCACTTCTTCCTTTAACTCTAATAAGCACTCATTTATATCACTCATATGGATATTTTGAACTGCTAACAGCTTTATATTGGTTAACTTTTCACGTCTTTGCTAAAAACCTTTTGTGCAAAATTACTCAATTTAATCTTAACACATAGTAACTAAGAACAATTAGCTCTCAACAACATGCAATGAGATCAAATAGTCCTCAAGAGACAGATGACCTAAATAAAAAATGAGGAATTATAGTTGGACATAGATATAAAACTTTAAAAATTAGTTTAAGGCTGGGTGTGGCAGCTCATGCCTGTAAATCCCAGCATTTTGGGAGGCTGAGGCAGGAGGATCACTTGAGCCCAGTAGTTGCAGACTAGCCTGGGCAAGATTATGAGACCATGCCACTACCAAAAGAGTAAAGAAAAAAACAGTTTAAGGAGTAGCTTATGGGAACTGATATGGACAAACCATTACACACTTTACATATTTTTTTAACTAAAATAATTATCTTGAGCACTAGGCAGTTATTGGGCTAACCATTTCAGATAGTGGCAGAAAAGTAACATGATCTTCCTGTCCTCCTGAAACTGTTTAGACGGGACGAGAGGTAAACAAATGGATAAAGGCAATGAGAACCAAAGTCTGGGTGGTTAATTACGCTGTTAAAATAACCAGAGCATCTGAAGAAAACATGGAAAGGGGGCAGTCACTTCCTGTAATCAATTCTGAGTTTCTAAGCAGCCTCTTCCGAGATTTACTTCAATCCTTGTCACTACCAAATGGTTCCATTGAGGAGCTTTTGTTGTTGTTGTTGAGACGGAGTCTCGCTCTGTCGCCCAGGTTGGAGTGCAGTGGCATGATCTCAGCTTACTGCAACTTCTGCCTCCCAGGTTCCAGCGATTCTCCTGCCACAGCCTCCCGAGTAGCTGGCACTACAGGCGCACACCACCATTCTCTGCTAATTTTTTTATTTTTAGTAAAGACCAGGCTTCACCACGTTGGCCAGGCTGGTCTCCAACTCCTGGCCTCAAGTGATCCGCCCGCTTTGACCTCCCAAAGTGCTGGATTACAGGCATCAGCCACTGCGTTTGGTCCAAGGATTTTAAAATGAGAATTACATTAGTCCTGTTTATAATATTCCTATTCTAATCTTCTATTGTATTCTTACAATTAAATGTATCAAATAATTCTTAAAAACGTCTATTAGGAGACAAACTGCCTAATATCGTATAAGACTAAAAAAATCACCAAGATGAAACTGTGGTTAAGATATGAGCTCTCAATATTTAAACATTTTAAAAAACTGTTAGTGTTTGTCAGGCACCAACCTGAACTATTTCCAAAGATTTAACTGGATTCTGCAATTAGAATTAGGTGATTCTCCCATACCCTAAAGACTCATCACCCTCAGCAGTGCATTCCATCCTGAGTCACGGTCAAACAGAATTCCTTGGCAGAGAGGGTTTGGAAAGCTAATTGCTTCAAAGTAACATTTTCAGAT
>NW_012111141.1:0-2583 GCF_000951035.1 Colobus angolensis palliatus
GCTCACTGCAACCTCTGCCTCCCGGGCTCAAGCGATTCTCTTGCCTCAGCCTCCCAAGTAGCTGAGACAACAGGTGTGCACCACCACACCCTGCTAATTTTTTATATATTTTTAAGTAGAGATAGGGTTTCACCATATTGGCCAGGCTGTCTCGAATTCCTGACCTTGTTATCCGCCCGCCTTAGCATTGCAAAGTGCTGGGATTACAGGCGTGAGCCACTGTGCCCAGCCGAAAGTACAACATTTGTATGCAATATAATCTCAACCATATAAAAGTTAGATTTTAATAAGACAAAGAAAATACCCCAAAATGGACTCACAATCAAATGGGCAATTTGGTTTTCCTCTTTTGATTTTCTCATATTTTCCAATTTCCTATAATGAGGATGTACCCGGAGTCACGAAAAAAAGTTTTACTGAAAGGATTTCACAAAGCCCCCTAAGGATCAGGTGAGAGGTCCTCATGGATAACCACCCCAGATTTCTCCCAAAGCCTTACCACTGGAACTCGCGGGGAACTGGGCCCATACACGGATTCCCCATAGGAAGGGTTGTTCACATTCATAGTGGGTCCACAAAGACATCTTCCTGGAGGCCCGGGAAATCCTCTTTCCCCTTTGGGTCCCATTATAAGTTGTCCTAGGAAGCAACAGACTGCTGTGTTTAGAGCCAAGGAAGAGAAGACCAAACAACCCAGGGAGATGTGAGTGACCTTTGCAACAGAAAAAAGGTTAAAGTCCACAGCATTTCAGGGAATGCCTGAGGGAGAGGTTCAAAGAGATGCTTTTGATCCAAGACATGGAGGAGATAAGGGAAGAAAAATAGCTGGTAGGAGACAGTTTCCCCCTCCTTCCTGCCTTGAAGACAGGCAAGATGTCTGGTGTTGCAGCAGCCATGTTGCAACCAGGAAGTCACAAGCATGAGAAGATAAGCCAACATGCAGGAAAGGCTCATAGGGCCTGGGGCCCTGACAGTGACAGTCAGAGGCTGAATCAAAGCCAGTTACTGTCTGCCTCTGGATTTCTTTATTGGAGAAAAACAATGCCCTATTCGTTTAGACTATTATTAACAGAGGGCTTCTTGCTGGCAAACACATTATTGACTGTTAACTTTTATTATTTTAAAAAACTTTTGTTTTTCTTATATATAGAATCTTTTTTTTTTTTTTTTGAAATGGGGTCTTGCTCTGTTGCCCAGGCTGGAGTGCAGTGGTGCAATCTTGGCTCACCGCAACCTTTGCCTCCCAGGTTCAAGCGAGCCTCCTGCCTCAGCCTCCTGTGTAGCTGGGATTACAGATGTGTGCCACCACACCTGGCTAATTTTTGTATTTTTAGTAGAGACAGGGTTTTGCCATGTTGGCCAGGCTGGTCTCGATCTCCTGACCTCAAGTGATCTGCCCACCTCAGCCTCCCAAAGTGCTGGGATTACAGGCGTGAGCCACCTCACCCGGCCAATGTAGGATCTTTACAAAGGAATTTCTGAGTGTGGGTTTCTTTCATTTCTTCTGGAAGAAAATAGAATGTTAGTATATGCCCAGTCCATTTAACCTCCCCTGGTGCTGAAGAAGTGAGGACACGTCTTGAAAAGACGTGATCGGAAAGTGTGCTCCCTACCTATGCGGAAGAGCTGTGAGGGCAGTACCTTGGTTTTTAAAGGCTCCGATGATGCCCAGACCAATTCTGTCAAGACGTCTGAAAACTAAACTGAACCTAGGCAGCCTCCATACTTTTACTTATTTATTTTTTTAAAAAGTTTTTTTTAACCACTTTAGCATAAGGCATTTTTTTTTTTTTTTGGAGACGGAGTCTCACTCTGTTGCCCAGGCTGGAGTGCAGTGGTGTAATCTCAGCTCACTGCAACCTCTGCCTCCCAGGTTCAAGCAATTCTCCTGCCTCAGCCTCCTGAGTAGGTGCAATTACAGGTGTGCACCACCATGCCTGGCCAATTTTTGTATTTTTAGTACAGACGGGGTTTCGTCATGTTGGCCAGGCTGGTTGCAAGCTCCTGACCTCAAGGTGATCCGCCCACCTTGGCCTCCCAAAGTTCTGGGATTACAGGCATGAGCCACCGTGCCCAGCCTTGGATTTAACATTTTCAAATATTTAAAATGTTCCCAAGATTTAAATTAAAAGACAATGCCATATAGTCAAATAATTTGACATCTGGAAGTGATTCTTAAAATTATCCTACTCAAAGATGTTCTTTACAGTATTATTTACACTAGTAAAAAGCTTGGGGGTGGCCAATAAGCAATAGGTTGGTTAAATACCAACACTGGTTAAAGTAAATTGTAGCACAGCCACACTGGATGGATGATTATGATGAATTGATGTCCAAGGTTTACTTCAAAATAATCCAACAGAGGATGGGCAGTAGTGAGTGGGCATAAAGAGAAAACAAGGACACAGGCTCACCATGAATTGATCATTATTGAAGTTGGGTGAAGGGTACATAGGGGTTCATTACACTATTTGCTCTGCTTTTTTATGTATTTGAAATTTTCTCTAATAAAAAGTTTAAAATGTTATTTATAGAGTGTGGAAACACGGCAGGATTTCAACTAAGATAACAAAGTACAACTTT
>NW_012111142.1:0-13278 GCF_000951035.1 Colobus angolensis palliatus
AGAAAGAAAATTTCCCAGAGATAAAAGGCACAAGTGTTCCCAGAGACAAAAGGCACGAGAGATAAAAGGCATATTTCCCAGAGATAAAAGGCACAAGTGTTCAAAGTGTAAAATATGGCTACCGGGTTCCAAGAAGGAAGAATGGAAACAGATTCTATTCCCAAACATGTAATTAAGAAATTACCAAACAACAAAGAAAAAAAAAAGAATGTAAGAAAAGTTTCCAGAGAAGAAAAAAAAATCACTAAAGGAGTAAGAAACAGAATGGAAACAAATGTTTCATCCTGAATACTAGAAACACCGAATACTAGAAAATAATCCAGCAACTGACTCATTGAAAATTCTTTTCAGTTTAGAATTTTATGTCCAGTCAAAGAAGTATCAGAGAGAAACAAATATATTTTTAGTAATGTAATGGCTTACAAAATTTATATAGTATAAATTTCTTTGCCAGAAGTAACCTTATAAAGTATTCCAGCAAAATGAGGAGAAAACCAAAAAGGACAAAAGCACATTCAGGAAATCGTGGTTACAAATAAGTTTGCTGGCTCTGCAAACTTTCAAATGACTAGTCCAGATAGCAGCTGTAGTATATATGGCCCCCAAAAGGAGATGGCAAGGAGGAAGGTGGAGATGGTAGGCAACCTGACACATAATATAATCCTGAAGCCAGAAAAAAACTTGAAAATAAAATAAAAACACAGAATAAACACCAAGGAAAAAGGAAGTCATAATTCAAAATTGAAGCCACTAGAATATGAGTCAGTGGACTTCAAGAAAACAAAAAGAGAAGAAAATGCATTCAAAACAATAAAGTAAAAAGTTGAAAATTATTAAGGATGAAACCAGGAAGGCCTACATATGCTTTCCCAATAAGAAAAAATAAAGGTAATTTGAAAAAGCTTTACAGAAATTCACAATGTAAATATGAATGAAAAGAAAATATGGCAAATTTTTAACAAATGCTAGAATTAAATAATCCATTTGAAAGTAAGAATCCTCTTAACCTTGATTCTAGGAACATCCTTTTTTGGGTGGCTCAGGAGCCATACTGAATGAAACGTAACTGTAGAATACTTCTTGATTCTGCAGTAAATAACATTTACAAGGTCATAATAACTTTAATGCTATTTATTAATTCAACTTTTAGGGTCAACAAATAGACAAAAATATAAAATTTAATTACAAATACTAAACCTAAAATATTATCAATACTCTCACCATACAGTTGTCAGATTTAAGTGGTATAATATACAAGGAGAGATGGTGAGAGGACAAAGGGTGAAATATCCCAATCTCATGAAGGAGGGGGTCAAGAGAAACTGTCTGTAGTTAACGGAACAAATATCATGGTGGAAATGACAAATGTAACTAATAAAGGAACTCATAAAATTAACATAACTATATGTGGAAGAGCAAAGAAAGGAAGGAGGTGAAATGAGTAGGCTAAATTATCTTCTACTATGGTATCTGCTTGAATGATAAATGGAAAAAAAAAAAGCAGGCAGTATAAACATACAATTTAGCCCTAGGGAAAGAAGGACTAAAATCAGAAATGGTTCAAACTAGTTGTTCCCAGGGTCAAGTTGTACCCCTTAGTGGAGGTAGCAGGACAGAGGGCTAGTGCTTTATATTCAAATAAGATTTTTTTAATCATGTACATGGATTATTTTCACCCCAAATTATTATTTAGTTCCTTTCATTAAATAAAGTACTACGGGATTTCAGAGAAAATAGCTACTAACAAAGTCCTAGGGGCCAACGAAAGGTGAGATTTTTAGTTGAACTACAAGAAATACAAAGGAAGAGAGTAGTATTGTACGTCTTCTATTTTAAGATTCACAATATTTTAACACCTCTGGCATCAGGATCATTGTTAAAATTTACAGCATCTTACAATTCCCGATGGCCTGATAGCAGCTGTGATCTAGTTGTTATTGATTGCATACATCCAAACTGGGGCACTTTCTTAATGACCAACCAGACAATTTTAACCCATCAATATTTTGGTCAACAAACTATTTAAAGACCATTTGAGGAAAGAATATAAACTTCAAAAAACCCTATATTGACATCTTACAAGATCAGTTAAAAGCCAGCATCAAAATTAGCAAAATGAACCAGTTTGGAAGAAAATCCCAGAAACAATAGTGAGGCATTCTTTTTTGAATTGCTGTATCACAAATATTCTTGATAGCCCAGAGTATGATACTGTTTGGGAAAATATTTACATCAACAGTTCTGAGATCAAAAGCAACTTGGAAAAAAAAAAAACAGATTTTGAATATGAATAAGAATCCCTTAACCAAAATCTTTGATTTATACTTACCTTATGACAATGATATGATTTAGATAAATAATTCTAAGTGAGCTATCTAAGTATAAATTTTTAAATGACAAAAAATACTGTAAAATAGTTAAACAGGCAGAGCTTTTTCTTTTTACTGATACAAAAATGACGGTTATCTGTGTTCATTCATGTTGCAATAAAGGAAAACCTGAGGCTGGGTAATTTATGAAGAAAAAAGGTTTCTTGGCTCATGGTTCCACAGGCGATACAAGAAGCATGGCACTGGCACCTGTATTGCATCTGGTGAGGGCCTCGAGTTGCTTCCACTCATCATGCAGGCAAAGGAGAGGGGAAAGGATGCCAGCATGCAGAGATCACATGGTGACAGCATGGAAGCAAGAAAGAGGAGGGAGGAGCCAAGGTCTTTTTAAAAATCAGTGCTCACAGGAACTAATAGAGTAAGAACATGCTCATTAATGTGATGATGTCACCAAGCCACTCTTTGGAGATCTGCTCCATGACCTAAACACCTCCCTCTTCAGGGCTCACCTCTAACAGTGGGAATCAAATTTCAACATGAGATTTGGAGGGGACAATTATCCAAACTATATCAGTGGTGTAGCTTAAAAATCCATGTTGTCTTAGACTTGAAGAATTACAACTACCTAGTAAGAAGCAGAGTAATTACTTATGATTGGGAAATTATAAAAGATTCCATAGAGTGGACATTTAATTGCCCCTCAAAAATGCAGAGGAATATGAAGCACATTGTAGGTATTAGTAAAAGAGATTCCCACCAAACCTATTGTCAGTAGAAACAAACATCAGCCAAAGGGTATCGGTAAATGCCAACAAGAACTCCTGTTCTTATTGATACAATAAGAATTGATTTACAAGTTTAGAATCTAGTTAGTCAAAAGACCAAGAAGCCACTTGCCTAAATTACTGTTTTTTAGATTGTTTCTTTGCATCCTGTTTGTTCTGTCAACAAAACTTTTCTCCCGGCCCGGCATGGCACGATGGTTCACACCTGTAATCCCTGCGCTTTGGGAGGCCAAAGCGGGAGGATCACTTGAGTTCAGGAGTTTGAGACCACCCTGGGTAACATAGCAAGACTCCGTCTCTACTAAAAATTTCACAAAATTAGCCAGGTGTGGTAGCATGCAATGGGGACACTGAGGCGGGAGGGCAGCTTGAACCCAGAAACTGAGGCTGCAGTGAGCTTTGATCACGCCACTGTACTTCAGAATGGGTGACAGAGCGAGACACTGTCTTAAAAAAATATTTTCTCCCCCAAATCAGTCCCATGACTAGCAGTATTGTTGCAAGACACCAGGTCACTAGAGACATACCCAGCTACCTCCTGGATAGGTCTAATATGATAAGTATGCCATAATTCTAAGAGATAACATCTTACTAATATAACAGCAACTACAATTAATGGGTGCTTATGTGTATGCCAGTATGTTTTCTCTCTGTGTTTACACGCACACACACACATGCACACACATAGATACAATATGTGTGTTTATCTATGTGTGTGTATGATTTATCATCTCTTTCACCTCCTAAACACAAACCACTTTGGTTCAGAAATTCTGTTGGTGTGCACAGAAATCTAATTATTTGATTATCTCATTTTACAGTTTCTTAATTTGTATATGTTTAGATGCCCAAATAACAGCTGCTAACGTTACAATGAGAAAATATAATTAATTCTGAAAAAAACTAAGTTGTCCTCCACCCTCACAAAACAGATAGTTGGTAACAGCTGTTCTTAAACATGAGTTTTTCACATTTTTAAAGCCTATGATGATACCATTATAGAAGCACCTGAGACTCTCTATTTGGCTCAAACCTTTTAGCTGTTATTCTAGTGAAAACAGATAAAACATTTATATGTCCCCACGAACTTTATAGACAGTATTGTTCCAAAGGTAGGGCACACTCACTCACTTTCACTCGTACTCATGTGCACTCACTCTCATTCATTCTCTTTCTCCCTCTCTCGGCACTCCTAATCTCTTTTGCCTTGCTGTATTTTTTTTTCCATATACTTATTACCTTCTAGTATATGGTATAATTTACTCTATTAACTTTATTATTTGTACTCCGTTATGTCTTACAAGCACAAGGATGCTCATCTATTTTGTTCACTATCTAGAATAATGCTTAGCCCCAAGTAAGCTCTCAATAAATATTTGAATAAACAAATGGAATTCAAGATGCTTATAATATACGGCAAGAGAGCATTAAATGAAGTTAAAGTAAGCTAAGGCCTCTGTATTTTCCTGTATTCATCACTGCTCAAAGTGTATTCATTTTCAACTTTGATAACTTAAGGATTCATATGGTAACAGTAGTTACTGAACAATAGAAATAGAGTGTATAACTTTTAAAGTAGTGAAAGAAAATTTGAAGTGATAAAAAATAAACAACCTAAAATGTGGAAATAAAAAAGAAAATAACCAGAATTATGATCAAATAAAGAAAGCAGAACAGTAAATACAAGCCTAAATATATTAGTAATTGTATTAAATGTAAACTGACAAAATTCTCCAGGGGAAAGACATTGAATTTCAAATACCTTAAGAAATAAATGCTGTTTACTACAGACACAACTAAAACATAAGAATATAGAAAGGTTGAATGCAGAATGACAGAAAAATTATATAGGACACAGAGACACATTTAAAATAAGTATGTAGAAATCTGAAAGCAAAGGATGGAAAAAAGATTTAACATGCACTTACTGAACAAAAGAAAGCTGGTGGAGTTATATCAATATCATACATCATACTTTTTGCTTTAATGCAAAAAGAAACATTAGAAATCAAGAAGCTTACTCCAAATTGATTAAAGTTTCAATTAACCAGAAAAATACTTTTAAGTTAATAATTGGGCAAAAAGAAATATAAAAATCAGAACATATTTTAAACTGATCCTAGTGAAAAGAGTATCTCAAAACTTATTTCACACAGATAAAGAAGTATGTAGAAGGCAGCTCAAAGCCATTAATAATACTTTTCAAAAAGAAGAAAGGCTGAAAATTAATGTGGTATCATTCCTTTATAATCAGTTAGAATAAAACATTTCATAGAACATTCACTTAAGCAGTTAGAACAGAAAAAATTAAAGAAAATGAAGGGAAAAAGAGATAATAAAGAAACATTGTCTTAATTACTACAGAGTTAAATTGAGTCTTGCTATCTGATAGCACAAATTCTCCCATTTTGCATCTTTTTCAAGAGTGCTTTAGCATTCTTTGGGTTTTGACTTTCCATATATATTTTAGAATCAGCTTGTCAAGTTCTAAAAAAATTGTTAAGAATTTAACAGAGATCCTATTGAGACTGTTTTGAGTCTATAACAATGAAAAGGAAATGGATATCCTCTAATTATTCAGTCCTAAAATTTATGACTATCTGTCTCTATATACTGAGTTCTACTCTAACATGAGATGTAAACCTTGTCTGATTTTTTCCATAGAAATCCCTGAACATCTTGTTAGATGTTTTTCACAGGAACTTCATGTTTTTGAAATTATTTTAAATGATGCATTTTTAAAAAATTTCATTTTCTGTTTCTTGATGGCATATAGAAATATACTTGATTTTTAAAGTATTTTTTAAAATAAGTTTTATAGGTCTATTATTCATATATCATAAAGTTCACTCTTTTATAGCATACAATTTGCTAGGTTTAGTAAATTAACAGAGTGACTATACGCTAACAGAGTGATGCAATCATCACCACTGTCTAATTTCAAAATATTATCATCATACCAAAATGTGCCTCTTCCGCATTAGCAGTCACTCCCCTTTCACCAGCTTCCTCCATCCCTGGCAACCACTGATCTACTTTCTGTGTTTATGGACTTGCCTATTCTGGACAGTTCACATAAATAAAATCTTGGGGTCTCTAGTAACTGGCTTCCTTCTCTTAGCATAACGTTTTCAAGGATCATCCATGTTGTAGCATTTATCAGCACTTCATTCCTTTTTATTGCCTAGTAATATTCCATTGTATGGATATACCTCAGTTTGTTTATCCATTCATCAGGGTAGGGGCATTTGGGTAGTTTCTATTTTTTGGTTAATATGAAGAATGTTGCTACTAAAACTTCTGTGCAATTTTTTGTGTGGATGTATATTTTCATCTGTCTTAGGTATATACCTAGGAATCAAATTACTGGGTCATATTACCATGTGACTATATTAAACACTTACGTTTAGCATTTGAAAATAATTCATGTCACTTTCAGATGGAAGCATTTAAAGATGGCTCACAAGTGTCCACGCTCTCCTTTCCCCTACCACATCAAATGGCAAAGTTCCATGTTCCAGATTGTTACAGTTACAAAATAATGGAGTTTACCTGAACTTAGACCTCCAAGTTATTACATGGAGAAGTTGTCCCAGAGAGTTGTCTTAGTCCATAGGAGACTTTGCATCAATGAAGAATTGCATTAAGCCCATGGGATTTGAAGATTATTTGTTACTGCAGCATAACCTAACCTATCCTCACAGACACCAGGCTCAATTTCACCAGTAATTAAAGTAGTAAATATTAATGAGATAATACCCATCAGATGGCAAAAAATTAAATGTTCTGGCAATATGCAGTTTGTCCATCTGGTGTACAGCAATAAAAACAGGAATGGAAATCGGTGAATCCACACTAAAAATGTGTGGCATTATCTAATAAAGTTGAAGTCTACAAGTCCTGCTATCCCATAATTTGTCTACTGGTTTTATGCTCCAAAGAAACTCCTGTATACCAGCACACTTGTAGATGGATCATAGCTGCTTTATTTATAGTGGCAAAAAGGAAGGAAGGGAGGAAGGCAGGAAGGAAGAAGTGATGGGTGAGGGAAGAAGAAAGGAAGGAAATTAAATATGCACAATCAGAATCCATTTTTTAAATTAATGTGTTACACTTACACAACTGAATATATCCAGTAATAAAAACGAACAAACAATAGCATTCGATCACCAAAAAAAGTATTGAGCACCTCTTTACATGTTAGACCCTATTTCACACAGTAGGGACATAATAGTGAGCAAAACAGGACAAAATTCTGACCTTGTGGAGTTTACATTCTAATGGAAATGGGACAGAAAAAAAAAGATAATTAAGAAATCATACAGTATTTTATAAGGTAAAAATATGCTATAGGGAGACACAGAGGAGAGGAGAGGAGAGAAAAAGAAACGAAAGGAAAGGAAAGGAAAGGAAAGGGAGAATAATATATTACAAGGTAAGAAGATATGCAATTTTAAATACTGTAATCAGAGTAGGCCTCATTGAAAAGGAGACATCTGAACAAAAACTTAAAAGAAGTGACAGTAACAAGGCAAACCATGTGGAAATCGGGAGGACAAGCATTCAAGGCAGGGAAAGCTAAAATGAAAAGTTGGTTTCTAATACAGTCAAGAAATAGCAAGGAGCCCAGTGTGGCTGGACTGAGTAAAGTGAAAGCAAGAACAGTAGAAAGTGAGACCAGATAGGTAAAGTGGCAGGCAGAATGATCAGGTAGGGCCTTGGAAGTTATCCTAAGGACTTTGGTTTTTAGTCTGTGTGAACCAGAAATCCATGGAGAGTTTGGAGCAGAAAAGTGACATGATCTGACACACATTATAAAAGGAGAGCTCTGATTGCTATTTTCAGAATGTATTAAAGAGGGCAAAAGGTAAAAGCAGGGAGAACAGTTTGGAGGTCCTTGCAATAACCCACATGAGAGTTGATGGAAACTTGTACTAGGGTGGGAGCTGTCACTGGCGTTTGAACCAGAGCAATGCCATCTTGAGTAGGGGCTGAGTAAAATGAGGCTGAGACCTACTGGGCTGCATTCCCAAACAGTTAAGGCATTCTAGGTCACAGGATGAGATAGGAGGTCAGGACAAGATACACACATAAAGATGTTACTGATAAAACAGGTTGCAGTAAAGAAGATGGCCAAAACCCACCAAAATCAAGATGACAACGAGAGTGACCTCTAGTCATCCCCACTACTACACTCCCACCAGCGCCATGACAGTTTACAGATGCCATGGCAACGTCAGAAATTACCCAATATGGTCTGAAAAGGGGAGGCATGAATAATCCACCCCTTGTTCGCATATCATCAAGAAATAGTCATAAAAATGGGCAACCAGCAGACCTTGGGGCTGCTCTGTCTGTGGAGTAGCCATTCTTTTATTCCTTTACTTTCCGAATAAACTTATTTTCCCTTTACTCTACCTAATTTCCCTGAATTCTTTCTTGCACGAGATCCAAGAACCCTCTCCTGGGGTCTCGATCGGGACCCCTTTCCTATAACGGAGCCATGGAAGTAATGAGAAGTCATTATATTCTGGATTTGTTTTGAAGATAGAGCACAGAGAATTCCCCAACACATTACAAATGAGGTATGAGAGAATAGGAGGAATCAAAGATGACTCCAAGGTTTGGGGCCTCACTAACTTGAAAGATGGAGATGAGGAAGACTGCAGATAGTGCAGGTTTGGGAAAGATGAAGATTCCATTTGGAGAATTTGAACTGGAGGTGCCTACTAGACATCCAAATGGAAATGCTCAGTAGACAGCTGGATATAAAGATCTGAAGTCCAGAGGGAGGAGTCAAGGCTTGAGCTACCACTTTCAGAATCATCAACACACACACATAAACAGATTGCATGAAATCATCAAAAAGCATGGAGAGAAACGAGATACACCTTAAGGTACTCCAAGGTTAAAACCTCTAAGAGAAGAGGAGAGGCTAGCACAGGAGACAGAAAGGAGCAGCCAGTGAAGAAGGAAGAAAATCAACAATGCATGTTGTCCTGGAAGTCAGTAAGGGACTGTTTCAAGGAGCAGAGTAATAATCGTGACAATGCTACCGGTAGTGAAGTAAAATGAACACTGACAACTGACTATTGGATGAGCAAAGGTAATATCATTGGTGAACTTGACAGTAGTAGACCTTGACATAGTTTTAGCACAATATTGAAAACAAAAGATTAATAGGAATGAGTTTTTTAAACAGTGTGAAGAGAATAACTAGAGACAGGGAATAGAGACAACCTTTTTTTTTTGAGACAGAGTCTCACTTGTCTCCCAGGCTGGAGTGCAGTGGTGCAATCTTGGCTCACTGCTACCTCCATCTCCCAGGTTCAATCAATTATCTGCCTCAGCCTCCTGAGTAGCTGGTATTACAGGTGCCTGCCACCAGGCCCGTATAATTTTTTTATATTTTTAGTAGAGACGGGATTTCACCATCTTGGCTAGGCTGGTCTTGAACTCCTGACCTTGTGATCCACCCAACTCAGCCTCTGAAAGTGCTAGGATTACAGGCATAAGCCACCATGGCAGACTGAGACAACTCTTTCAAAAAATGTTGTTTTAAAGGAAAGAGAAGAAATCCCTTAATCTCACAAACATGTTAAGCAAAATAATCTATGAATGAATGCCTACTATAATCATATAAAACTTTTTTTGGGCCAGGCATGGTGGCTTACACCTGTAATCCCAGCACTTTGGGAGGCCAAGGCAGGCGGATCATGAGGTCAGGGGATTGAGACCATCTGGCTAACATGGTGAAACCCCATCTCTACTAAAAATACAAAAAAAAAAAAAATAGCCGGGTGTGGTGGCACACACCTGTAATCGCAGCTACTTGGGAGGCTGAGGCAGGAGATTGCTTGAACCCGGGAGGCGAAGGTTGCAGTGAGCTGGGATTGTGCCACTGCACTCCAACCTGGGTGACAGAGAGAGACTCCATCTCTAAATAAATAAATAACTTTAAAAAAGGGTAAATCAGATTTGTGATGAAGAAGGAACAAGCAAGAAGTTTTGGGATGTTTGCAATGTTCCTTTTTTGGGGGTGGTGAGTAGTGAGAAATTTGCCTTATAATTACCTGTTATATGGCCAGGTGCAGTGGCTCACGCCTGTAATCCCAGCACTTTGGGAGGCCAAGGCAGGTGAATCACCTGAGGTTGGGAGTTTGAGACCAGCCTGACCAACATAGAGAAACCCCGTCTCTATTAAAAATATAAAATTAGCCAGGCATGGTGGCGCATGCCTGTAATCTCAGCTACTCAGGAGACTGAGGCGGGAGAATTGCTTGAACCCAGGAGGCAGAGGTTGTGGTGAGCTGAGATGGCGCCATGGCTCTCCAGCCTGGGCAACAAGAGTGAAACTCCATCTCAAAAAATAAAAAATAAAAATAAAAAAATAATTATCTGTTGTAATGATTTATCATATTATCTGTCAATCATTAAATTTGTTTTATATGCTTCTCCCTATATTCGTTACAGTTCACATTTTTTAAAGATTTTATTTATAGTTATGTAAGATTTGTAGTTTAAAATGTTTTAAATATTAATAAGATTATGTGTGAAGATAACAGGTAATATCACTATTAAGTCACAGAAAATATTAAATCAGCCTGGGCAACACAGCAAGACCCCATCTCTACCGAAAAACAAAAAACAAAGAACATGTTTGAGAAGGAATATTCCAAACTATAAGCAGATCGTATTTGAATAGCAACTCCAAAAGGTTGTTATGTACTGAGTCTGGCCAGTAGGTGAATATTTGCAACTTTCTAATTTAATTAAAACTGGAATTTGTAAATCACATAAAGTATTAAGAATTAGAGCAGACTATAAGCCTTTTTATTCATTTTTAACTCCACAAGACATACTCTTTAAGTGGGTGTGTTTGGCTTTCAGTATGAAAAACGCAGTACAATATCTGCCGACAGAGTTCTTCTTCTTTTTTTTTTTTTTTTCCTGAATACTTTTAGTATTTATTTCCAAGACCTCCCGGAAATACTGCACTTCACAAATACACACCATTTGGTCCTATTGTAGTGATCTAAGTGTGAAGAGATTACTTTTTTCTCAGTAAATTGGTGAGAGAGTAAGTCCCCACATTACAAAGGAGGAACAGAGCCTCTGCCAACCCTGACCACACTCCCAAGCCATGAATGAGTTGGCTGTGGACCGTGAGATGTCGGATCCATCCAGTTTCAGTTGTTTTCCAAATGACTAGCAACCAGGGTATATTTGAGTTCTACGATTCCCTGTTCACTCAACAAGCAATTTACTTAAATCTCTGAGCATCTGTTTCAACGGAGATGACTATCCCTACTTCGCCAGAGAATATGAGGGAAGATAAATGCCTGAATAACTTATGACATTTCCAGCCCAAAGGCAAAAAGGCACTGAAAATAAGTCAAAATGTGCTCATAAAAAAGTACTTCAAATCCATTTCACTCTCCCAAATTGCACACAAATCACATGTGGGTGAGAAAAGATTGTTTTGTTATTTTGAATCCAAGCCACCAAAAAGAGGCAGAAATATTCTTAAACCTGTCCTTACTAGTGATAACTAAGTTTCAAATAATCTTGAAAACGCTACTGATAAAACATGAGAAGCAGCAACAAAAGCTACTCTAACATTCTCTGTCTGCTAAAACAACCCGACATTTTCTTTTAATCAAAAAGAGAAGTACAAAGTACACTAACCCTTCACAGTACATACTCACTGTACAACTTGTGTGTGTGTGTGTCCATTCCTAATTTCTGGTTTATCTGTTTAGTTAATCTCTGCTATTTTCTGGGATTCATTCCAAGGCAACTAACTTCATTACTAAAATTGGCATCTCTGCTATTGTGCTTAATTTCAGAGCGGCTCAGAAGTGACCTGAAACCAATTTTTTAACATTCTGCCCACAACTTTATGCTAAAAAGTAGCGAGCACTGTTCAAGAACAATAATTGATAGGAAAGGGGCAATGTTTGTTTTCCTCTAAACATATTTTTATTTCCTCCAGATGGACAATACTTAAACAGAAAACGTGCTATGCTAAAGCCATGTATTTTTGTTGCAGTGTTGCAAATACTGGCTTAAAGATTATTTAAGGTAATATGAGAGGTGTAAATATTCATATAAACCTATATGCTTCTGAGCTCTTTATAAATGTTTTTCTCTGCATCTTTTGGTTGGAAAATCCTAAAAGCCTAAGTCATAAATGCATATAAACTAATGCCAAGATTAACACAGATTGTTTTGATTTCATGAAATTATGAAACTAGCAATGTTTGTAACAAATTAAAGAGTTAAGTAATTTTACTTTTTTATTCTAGGGTATACCTTAGATATTCTCAAAAGGCCCTCAGAAATTATCTTAATCCAACCCTCTAACTTGAAAAAATGAGGAAACTGAGGCCCACTGAGGTTAAACTAACCACAATGTCATAAACAATAAACAGGAAATCATACCAAAACTCAGATTTTCGGATTCCAAGTCCAGAGCCGTGAAAGGGTATTTGTTTCAATATACTTTAATACTTACAGAAATAAACGTTAACAGAGGACACACCCCAAGCAACCCTTCAGTATAAAGAACTCCATTAGGCTGACAAGAGCCCAGAATTCTAATCTGTCTGCAAACACAAGTCCTAGAAATAACACCAGAAATAGCCAGTTTTTAAATGGCACCGCACCTGGGGTTTCCAAATGATTCCTTAGTTGGGTCTCTTTCTCACCACTACAAATCCCTTTCAGTAAGTGGTTTGGTTGGGATTGGGTTTGGGGTTTTGCTGCTGCTGCTGCTGCTGCTGTTGTTTAATTTGCTTGCAGGGAATGGGGGGAGGTGGGAAACAAAAGCTTAGGTCTAAACCATCCCTACTGCACAATTATTTTTTCTCTTGTCATTCGAACCAGCAAATCCTCTTCAGGGCCCCAGGGCTTACTGTTTTAGGTGGCAGTCCCTTCAGTTTCCAAAGTAGGCAGGAAGCCTGGAAAAGAAGTTGGCGGGGTGGCATGTTCTCTCGGTGGTCCTGGGCAGGTTCGCGCCAGGCGCGGCCGGCTGCTCTCAGCCGTGCGCCCAGATCTTCCTCGCCCCGCGGGAGCCGAGAGTCGCCCGGCGTCGCACCCACCCCACCCACGCCGCCCGCCGGACGCTGACCCCTCTGGTGGTCCCGCTAAGCTGCCCCGGA
>NW_012111142.1:13728-19945 GCF_000951035.1 Colobus angolensis palliatus
TGCCGCTGCGGGTGGCCGCAGGCCCGCGGGAGGAGAGACCCGGCGCTGGGGAGGGAGGACCCCCTGCCCGCAGAGAGGCCGAGAGCCCAGGCGAACCCAGCAAGCACGCGGCGCCACGAGTTCCCTGGCAGTCACCCCTGCGTCGGTGGCTGCAGGCTTGAGATAGGCAGTGGGGTTCCCCTGTTCCTTCCACCCCCAGACTTCCAGAACTCTGCAGCAGCAGGTGTGTAAAATGCTACAATTAAGGGTGCAATAACTGGGAGGAGTGGGAAAAGAAAGCTCAATGGAAAAGATCAAAACAAGTGAGGTCATGAGTTTCCTGATACCAGGGATGCTTCCACCAGCATCTTCGTCATGTTTGTCAGGAAGGCTGAAGAGGGCATTTGCGCATTTGGTAGGTGGGAGTGTTTGGAGGGGACTGAGCTATATGACCCCCACTCTTTCAATCCTGAAATTAAACGTTTGACGTAGCAATTTTTTTTTTTTTTTGTGAAAGTATCCTTGGACAGTTTGATTCCAACTCCAAAGTAAATAGACATTTTCCGGCCCTCCACTCAAAATGTTCATTCATTATTTGTCTATGTATTAAATACATCTTTATTGAGGAGACAGATATGCCAGACAATATGCTAGATGCAGTTATAGTATTCCTTGAACTTAGGGTGGAAGGACAGACAGATAAGCACGTATTCATATAATTACCATCAGGACTGGGTGATATGAAGGAAACCAACAGGGTAAGGGAGAAAGAATGAAACGTAGTGGACATTCTCTAGATTGGATGGATGGCTAATTTTTAAAGGCCTCTACTTAATTTGACTAATGGCCTCATAGGAGGAAGCATTCAAGGCACACAGGCAAAGTGAGTTACTGGAAGTAGCCCACAGATGGATAGGCCAGAAGCAAGGTCTCCCGGCTCCCTGGCCCAGCTGCTGTGCGTTATGGAAGGAACCTTGCTATAACTTCGCAAATGGAGTTTCTCCTTCATAGGAATCGCGTCTCAGGACCAATGTCACTTTTTTGAATAGCACTTGGATCTCCAGACCAGTTGTTGAAGCCACTTTATTCAGAAATGTCATATTTGTGTACTAAATGGGCTTTCACCGCTATCTGTGGTAGGCGAAAAATAACCCAGAAACACTAACCCTTGGATTTCCACCAAACCTCAACAAACAGACAGGTGTCTCTATTGGATGGAGACAAGAATTGAGGTAGGTTTCTCCAGATTATTTAAGAAACAAAACAATACAGAAAGAGTCTTTAATTAAATAATCAGTACTAACTAACATATTAGTTTCCTAGGTCTGCTGTAACAAATTACCACAAACTTGACGCTCAGACAGAGATGTATTCTCTCATTGCTCTGGAGACTAAAATTCCAAAATCAAGGTTTCAGCAGGTCTGTACTGGCTCCCAAGGCTCTAGGGGAAAATCCTTCCTTGCGTCTGGTGGCTCCAGGAATTCCTTGGCTTGTGACCACATAACTCCAGTCTCTGCCTTCATTTCCACATGCCTTCTCCTCTGTGTCTGTGCCTTCTTCTCTTCTTTCTGTCGTAAAGGACATTTGTCATTGGATTTAGGGACCAACCAGATAATTCAGGATGGTCTCATCTCAAGATTCTTAACTTAGTTACATCTGCAAAGACCCTTTTTCCAAATAAGGTCATGTTCATAGGGTACAGGAATTAGGATGTGGACATTTTTGGTGGGAAGTCACCATTTAACCCACTATAACCAACAATAGAGATCAAAATCATTGTCTACTGTGGTATCGGGTGTCATTCCAGCATCATTATTTGAAATTGTATTGGCACTAAATATAATTAATTATTTCATTGTGAACTACTAAAAATAAGTATCGCTGGGCATGGTGGCTCAGGCCTGTAATTCTAGCACTTTGGGAGACTGAAGCGGTCACACCACTTGAGCCCAGGAGTTCACGACCACCCTGACCAACACGGTAAAACCCCATCTCCATTAAAAATACAAAAATTAGCTGGGTGTGGTGATGCACACCTGTAATCTCAACTACGTGGAGGGTTGAGGCAGGAGAATCAGTTGCATCCAGGAGGCAGAGGTTGCAGTGAACCGAGATCACTGCACTCCAGATCACTGCACTGCAACCAAGATCACTGCACTCCAGCCTTGGTGACAGTGAAACTCCATCTCAAAAAAGTAAATAAATAATGAAAAATGAAAATAAATATCATTAAACCTGGGCATTTTGAAGAATAACTGTCCTGTAGGAAGCAAGTACAAAGGCTCAAACCCTCAACTTGTGTTTGAGTTGCAGGCAATCCTTGAAGGCCAAGCATGGCACCTCATAAGTGACCGTTGTTACAGAAATGCATCCTAAATACATCTCTATAGATTTCTGATAATGTGCCAATACTGCGCTCCGAGTGAGAGGGTCCTTATAGAATTTACATTCTAGTCTAGGAGATACCTTTGAATCTCATTTCATCTGGCACAATATTGGGTACATACCTGAAGCCTGATAAAGAACTGTGAATGAATACATGAATAAATACCAAGCAGCTAAGCACATTATTACTAGAGTGAAAAACATCTCTACAATAAGAAGATAGAATTTGCTAGAGCAAAGCAGATTAACACCCTGACTCATTCACTATTCTCTTGAGGGAAGGGAAAAAAAAAAAAAACCCTAAAAGGAAAGCTTTGATGTGAAAAAGAAATTAATGAGATCACTTATCCTCTCTTTTGAAAAAAAATCAATACTATGCTCATTTACACAGATACAGATCCTGCTGGGAACAATGAATCATGACTAAAATTATAGTTACTTAAATCAGGAGAAATATTTTATCCAAGTATTTTAGTTGTTAGTTTCAAAAATATAAACATTGCTCAACTATTAAGTTGAAAATATTGATACGCCACTTCTTGAAACTCTTTACAAATAATGATTTGAATGACTCCCTTTTCTTCCCGGTTTAACTCTTTTCTCTTTGACTTTCCTTCCTATTCTTCCACTCTTACAATTTTAAGCAATCAACCTATACCTTAATAACTACCAAACCGGGTCTCATTCATTGACTTACGTGGGTTACAGGTCCATCCCTGCACCAGTCGTGTGGCCAGTGAGTTGGAATATGATGACTGCCCAAGTATGTCACCTGACCTGGAAAATGGGGGATATGAAGAGGGTGAGTCTTAACCTAACCAAATTACTGAATGCAGGGAGAAAGTGGAACCCCAAAATAAAATTAGGGTGCTTTTACTGATGGGGAAGTTGTCAAAGAAAAGCACATATATCCACTACAGTAGACACTCAGAAAAGCTTGTGGTTGAACTGACCGTAGTTCTAAATAAAACAGTGGCTCAACTTGGCCATGATACCCTAAATGTCTTTTGGAAAGTTTTCAGAATAAAATAATAATTATAACTATGATTATATGTCTAATTACCACACAAATCTTAAAAATTTGCATTCAAAAATGCATATAAAAGCCTCCCGAGTAGCTGGAATTACAGACACCCACCACCACGCCCACGTAATTTTTGTATTTTTAGTAGAGACGGGGTTTCACAATGTTGACCACGCTGGTCTCAAACTCCTGATGTCAATTGATCTGCCCACCTCAGCCTCCCAAAGTGCTGGGATTACAGGTGTGAGCCACCGTGCCCAGCCAGCAATAGACTATTTAAATAGTACCAATGCCATTTCCAGCCAAAAGAAATTTATATTTAATGTACATGAAACTTTTAACTCCTCATGGAAAAACAATTTACAACTTGTAAGTTGCAACTGCTAATTCAAGAACTATTGTGTTCAATGAGCCAATGATATAGAACTATTTCTATTTTGGTTCCTAACATATCTCTGAGAATAAATCCCTTTAAAACCTAAATGACCAAGTAAAAATAAATTATTGTGTTATGTGAGGTGGCAGCTTTGGTTAATGGAATAAGTGATAGAAGACACTGTGACAGTCTTTTTGATGTATCAATATGGCTAGGCTGCAGTCCCCAATTACATAATCAAACACTAATCCAGGAGTTGCTAGATGTCATTAAAGTCCATCATCAGTTGACTATACATAAAACAGATTATCCTAGATAATCATGGTGGGCCTGGTTCTGTCAAGCCTTTCAGTCAGATGGCTGTTTTAAGGGTTTATGATCAGACAAAAGGCCTTAACCCTTTTTCCATTTAGGACAAAAAAGTACAGCTCACTGCCAGCACTCATTTAATTTTACATTAGATACATTCTTTGAGGCTGAAGCAAATCTGACTGATTTTCAATGTGAAAATAAAATATAAAAACTGTTCTTGGAGTTATTTCTAAACAGAGCTAACACCAGAATCATCTATTATGGAAAAATCAGGTTAATCAAATGAATCTTCAGCCAACAACTGTTGGGAACAGGCCCCCAAATCTGGCCATAAACTGGCCCCAAAACTGGCCATAAGCAAAATCTCTGCAGCACTGTGACATGTTTGTGATGGCCATGACGCCCACGCTGAAGGTTGTGGGTTTACCAGAATGAGGGCAAGGAACACTGGGCCCAGCCAGGACCGAAAACCGCTTAAAGGTGGTTCTTAAACCACAAACAATAGCATGAGTGATCTGTACCTTAAGGACATATTCATGCTGCAGATAACTAGCCCAACCCATCCCTTTACTTCAGCCCATCCCTTTATTTCCCATAAGAAATACTTTTAGTTAATTTGTAATCTATAGAAACAATGCTTATCACTGGCTTACGGTCAATAAATATGTGGGTAAATCTCTGTTCGAGGCTTTCAGCTCTGAAGGCTGTGAGACCCCCACTTTCCCACTCCACATGCGATATTTCTGTGTGTGTATCTTTAATTCCTCTAGCGCTGCTGGATTAGGGTCTCCCTGATCAAGCTGGTGGTCTTGGCAAACAACTCTTCAATAATAATGTTAACATCATCCATAGGACTGCTACATTTTCTAGGATTTGACATTTTCAGGGATTGAGAATGACTGTATTTTGTAAATGGAAATACCACTACTAAAAACAGAATGTGATAAATAGAATGATGTCTTTTGTTTCTGAAGTCAATATACTGGAGGGATGCGAAAATAATAATAAAAGCATATTACTTGGCAAAGTTATTTTGGGGTAAATGCTACAGCTACAGGCACTACTGGTGGGTATTCTCTGGGCAAATGGGTTAAGTCCAGGCATGGTGGCTCACTCCTGTAATCCCAACACCTTGGGAGTCCAAGGCAGGAGCATCACTTAAGGCCAGGAGTTCAAGACCAGCCTGGACATCATAGCAAGACCCTATATTTAAAAAACATTTTTTTGACTGGGCACTGTGGCTCATGCCTGTAATCTCAGCATTTTGGGAGGCTGAGGCAGGCAGATCATGAGGTCAAGAGATTGAGACCATTCTGGCTAACATGGTGAAACCCCGTCTCTACTAAAAATACAAAAACAAAATTAGCTGGGTGTGGTGGCGGGCCCCTGTAGTTCCAGCTACTCAGCAGGCTGAGGCAGGAGAATAGTGTGAACCCAGGAGGTGGAGGTTGCAGTGAGTCAAGATCACGCCACTGCACTCCAGCCTGGGCAACAGAGTAAGACTTCATCTCAAAAAAAAAAAAAAAAATTGTAAATTAGCCAAGCTTAGTGGGGCAGACCTGTAATCTTAGCTATTTGGGAGGCTGAGGTGGGAAGATTGCTCAAACTCAGAAGTCAAGGCTGCAGTGAGCTGTGATCACACCACTGTACTCCAGCCTGGGCAACAGATCAAGACCTTCTCACTTCCTTCTGAGGAAGTAGAGTTGTTAGAATCCATATTTCTACTAAAAGTCTGCTTAGATAGAAAGATAGAAGGCTATCTTAAACACACTTTTAGTAGAAATATGGATGTTAACAACTCTGCTTCTTCAGAAGGAAGTGAGAAGCAAGGTAGAGAAAATATGTATTGCCCTAGAGAATACCTAAGTCATTATTAACAGGCTATTGGTAGAAATACGGACATGAAAGTGGCTGCTGGAGACCAGACACAGTGGCTCACACCTGTGATCCCAGCACTTTAGGAAACCTAGGTGGGCAGATCACTTGAACCCAGGAGTTTGAGACCAGCCTGGGAACATGGCAAAACCCTGTCTCTACTGAAAATACAAAAATTAGCAGGATGTGGTGGTGTGCACCTGTAGTCCCAGCTACTTGGGAGACTGAGGTGGGAGAATTGCTTGAACCTGGGAGGTGGAGGTTG
>NW_012111142.1:20230-50440 GCF_000951035.1 Colobus angolensis palliatus
AGAGAGAGAGAGATGGCTGTTACTGAGGACTCAGATGGAAATGAGAAACGTGTTATTGGAAACTGGAGGAAGGGTGATACTTGTTATATAGTGATAGAAAGCTTGGCAGAATTGTGTCCTGCAGTTATGTGGAAAGCAGAATTTGTAAACAATGAAACTGGGCATATAGCTGAGGAGATTTTCAAGCAGTGTTGAAGGCACATTTTGGTTTCTCGCTGCTTGTAGTAAGATGTAAAAGGAAAGATAAAAATTAGGGAAAGAACAGTGAAACAAAAAGTTGCCAGGACTTGATGACTTAAAATGTTCTCAGCAGAAATTAAGGATTCATTGCCAGAAAAGTGCATTGTAGAGAAAAAGCCAAAAGTGTGGCTGGTAACACTTTTGCTATTACCTCAGAAAGATAAAAATCAGTATTCAGTCACACAAAAGACTCTTTAAAGAGATGAAACAGGTGACTCATGGATCCCCTCAGCTTTCTTGGACCCCCAAGATAGAGACAAGATTATCTAGGAAAAATCTATAAACAAGCTTCTTTTCTTCTGCAGTGAATTTCTCTAATACACACAGGAAAACTACAAGATTCTGGAGAATTTTATACCAGTGGAAACACTGCCACCTTGAAATTTAAAGGATAAAGTACAAGACAAAAGAAAGCTATTGGACCTCCAAAATTCCACAGACAAGAAACAGGTTGATAAAACTACTCAGATGTAAACAGATCACACTGCAAAACAGACAGAAATCCTAGGCCTACCAGAAACCCAATCAACAAAAACCTCTGCAGGTGAGGAAACAGGATTCTGCATTTTAATAGGCACACCAAATGAAATTGGAGAAAACTACATTTAGGAGGAAGGCAAGAATTATAGTTCACTTCACATATTGGAAAGACGGTCATGAGGAAAATGTGGTAGACTATTCTATGTAGCTCCTGTAAACTGAACTAATGTCAGTGCGTGGAATGAATAGGGAGCCAGGTTTAAACGAAATCTGAGGAATAACTTTCTAACTCTCACAACGATTGGAAGTGGAATGGGCTTTCTGGTAAGACAATGCACTCTTTGTTAGGCAGGAATCTAGACCCAACATGGCGGCGTTACCCGGCATAGCAGGCATTTTGTTAAAGACTCCCTTCACCCTTGTACACACCCGCAGACTTACATGCGTCAGAGTTCGGGCTGGGCAACCACATTCCCCCATGACCTGCAGCTCACCTGCATTCCACAAGTTTGTAAACAGCAGTTTCGGTTAACAGTTTCCAAAGACCCCTTCCTCGTGACCCTTACTCAACTCCTGCCCTAGTAGTTTCAAGACTCCCCAGGCCCTGTTTGCACAACCAGCTTCCCTACCTCTCAGGCTATAAGAAGACCCTACCCTCCTCCCTCAGCGTGACTTCCTCAGCCCACGCCTTTGGACCGAGGAACCTCACCCGCAAGCCCTAATAAAGGCTATTCTCACTGCCATTTGCCTTGTGTCTTCGTTCCCGGTTCAGCTCCAGCCTCAGTTTACCTTTACACTCTTCAAAATAGATATTTTTAAATACAGGCTAAATTATGTTCATCAGGGATGTCATAGGATGGGATTGGATGGGAGACGAGTTAGACTGGAATGATGGTGATTAAGACACATCAAAGACTATTATTCGAAGCTACAACTTCAGAGCATTTATATAAAAAGATTTGGGGTGTTAATGATGAGTTCGAGAGTAAAAATGTTACTGACTATCCGCAATAGAGTTGATCCACCCTCCATAGAACGTGACCAATTTTTCCCCCCAAAGGTGGTGATTGCTTCACTTACTTTGCCCACATGTGTTCTCCATTGGTGAGGGGAGAGAAGTAACATACAGACAGAGATCAGAGACAACTTATTTTCAAGATGGTCAGGGTGAACTGGCAAATCTGAAACAGGAAAATTAGCTGATGCAGATTATCACTTAAACATATATACACATGCCCTGACTTTCACCAGCTCAGTTAAGCAAAGAACCACTAAGTAGCTTCACAGCTTACAGTGCATTTGCTCTGCCCTGACTTTCAGATTGATTGTGTATAAATCTTTCAGGTCCGGAGTACCAGTGCCCTGCAGGAACCACTAGTATCTATAGTTACAGGAGTATTTACCAAAGTTTTCTTGACTTTGACCAGCTTTATACACCATATCCCATTTGTAATATCAAAGAAGTCTGAAATAAACTGGTAGAGGTAAAAGGACATTTACTATTACCATCTAAAAACCGTGGGAGATTACTCAAAACATTAAAATTTCATGAGAGAGATTTGAGACTACTCGGTTAGTATGCTCTAAAGAGAACCATGAAGCTTTGTCTTTCTTTTGCGATTTTGTGTTGCTACAATTGCTCTGATTTGCCCTTGTCTTTGGAAGGGAAAAGGGTGATGGGGTGGCAAAAATCAAGGTCTCAGAACAGGTGATGAGTCTTTATGAAATGGGTACAGAGGCACTTACAGCTAACAGCAAAAGAGCTGTATTTGCAAACTTGAAAGGTGTTATGGTATGGTACAAAAGAATTCACCAGTACAATTAATAGTAATAAAAAATCAAGTATATTCTTAGATTTAAGTAAATGCCTTCTTACGTACTGAGTTGCATTAGCTGGATAAACAATATAGCTGTTTAATTAAATAATGGATTCTGAGACCAAAGTAATCATTAGAAGAGAAAACCTTTTACATAAAGATGTTTAATTTTGGGGATCACTTGACATGACATTTGCAGATAATTAGTAGGCCTGCTTATTTGAGTAAATGGCAACCAGTATCTCTGCCTAAGCTGAAAACACATTTAGCAATGGAAAGTGGGGTTTTTTTTGTTTTTTGTTTTTTGTTTTTTTTGAGACGGAGTCTCACTCTTTCACCCAGGCTTGAGTGCAGTGGCGCGATCTCGGCTCACTGCAACCTCCACCTCCTGGGTTCAAGTGATTCTCCTGCTTCAGCCTCCCAGGTAGCTGGGATTACAAGTGTGTGCCACCACGCCCCGCTAATTTTTTTATATTTTTAGTAGAGACGGCGTTTCACCATGTTAGCCAGGATGGTCTCAATCTTCTGACCTCGTGATCCACCCGCCTCAGCCTCCCAAAGTGCTGGGATTACCGGTGTGAGCCACTGCACCCAGCCAGAAATGGAAAGTTTTAAACCTTGAGTATAAAAGTTGACTTAACGAAAGCGTAAAATCAATTTTACATATTAAATACGAATGGTAACCATAGAATACATTTCATTCTTCAAAAAGTTTTAGCAATTTAAAGTTAAACCAAATGTTAATAAGCAATAAAAGTACTTTAAAATTTTAGAAAGGAAATTGAAGAACAAATAAGGAAAATCTGAGTTTCAAAATCCTTAATTAACAGGCTAATTAATATCAACTAACCAAGTTGACTATCTTAAGTGCTAGCAATTTTTTCTTTAAATTTCATGATATTCAAAATATCTCTTACTAAATAAAGTGCTATCTCCAGGCCCAGCCAGATAATTTAACCCAAATTCTCCAAGACACACAGTTTTTATAGTGCTCATTATACAATACAATACAATATTTTACTAATATAGTTGCTCCATAAATGCTTTTTGAATGAAAGGGGCATTTTATGAAAGAAAGGCAAGAGGAACAAATACATGCAGAACAAATGAACACTCTATTGTCAAGCCATAAATTGAGAAAAACAAATACTAATAACAAGAAAGCTTAGACATTAAAATACTTCAGGCTATCCTTATGTTTTTCTAAGAAGTTCTAAGAAGGTATTCTTGGGGTACAAAAGTAAAAATGAAACTGTATCTATAATTTATATTAAAAAATAAATATGAGATGTTTAGAGAACAGTTATATGAACATTTACCTACACACAAAAAAATGGCTTTGTCATTCCTTCTAGGAATTTAAGGTTTCATAAAATATTCTTAAAGGTAAAGCCTTGATCGTTTTACGGACTTGCTCAACAGCATCTGTGTCTCCGCACTGCCTACAGGATAAAGTTTAAACTAAGTCTGGCACTGAAATTCTTTCTCAGTATGTTGTCAGCTTAGTTTACCAGTGTTTTCTTCCACTTCAGGAAGGAACTCACAGTTACTTAAAAGCATCTTTGCATTTATTTTCACTTCCTGATTTTGTTCATGCTATGTCATCCTGAATATTATTCCTTCATTCCACAGCATCCCTCCCTCAACCATCACCCACCACCATTATCTGCTGGCTGAGATCCTAGCCAATATGTCAAGATCCAACAAAATATTCCTTGTAATCTCCCAAATTGGGACTATGCTATCTACAGTCTATGATCATTTATAAATTTATTCGGTTTCCATTTTATCATGAAACATTATCTGATTCATCTAACGACTGCTTATGCATATCCCTATATAAATGCCCTGAGGGCAAATGTTATGTCTTATTAAAGTTGTTTGTTTCATTATTTCCTAAAGTATTTATGACAGTATCTTAGATGTACAAATTGCTCAAATAATATATATTGGACTCAAGTGTAAAAGGCAAATTTTACTGTTTTCCATTTGTATAACTAAAAAGAACAAAAAAGTGATTTGAAGAATAGATACTTCACAATGATTATATGCCTGTAATATTGTTTTAAATTCACATACCAAAGGGATTTTTATTCTAAATTACCATAGAACATGTATTATGGGATAATGGATACGTTTATTTTCCTGTTTATATTTACTTTTCTAATTTATCTACAACAATCATATGTTTGCTAAAATAATTGGGAGGAAAAGAGTTATTTGAAAATATCTATGTAAGACCATGTGTTCTTTGGAAGCTCTTCCTGGGAACTAGGACGTTTCAGATTCTCCTACAGGCCTGGGGCTGCCCAGTTACTGTTGGTGGCTCTTCACTGGCCAGTTGCTCAACCTGTAACTCATTTAGACTCCTAATCTGTTGAAACACCTTTCCTTGCCCTTTGAAATCTGCTGGCATGAATATGGCAGAATCATATTTCCTTGACTGTCAGAAAAGCTACGTAACAGCAGTGAAATTCATAGCAGCTATTTACACCATGATCAAGAAGCTGTTTAGAGTTGAAGGCAAGTCAGTTGGATTGTTAATAATTTCATACCAAGAGCAAAAATTACTTAACCCCGAGATTAAAATTAACAACAGAACATGGACTAAAATATGACTTCCCCAAGGAAATTTTTTACATTTTTCCAGTACTTCATGCAGTATCCGTATTTTTTTATCTATTTGCCTATTTCTTATAAATGAGCAACACAGTGTAAGGAAAACTACAAAATTCTCCAAATTGTATACATAAGCCAAATTATTACTTCCTTGCACCTGAAAGAATATCATGAGAAATAAAGTAAAGAGAATAAACCTTGGGAAATAGCTCCTAGAATATTACCTGAAAAGGCTGTTATAAATAAGCAGTTGGCCAGAATAAAACTATCTCAGAATTATGCAGCTAAGTAAAGTTTTTGTAGAGAAGTATTTCAGATTTAAGTCCCTATGAACCTAAAGGAAGTGTCCGACATTTCTGACAATCCTGATAATTGGCACACACATACTACAAACCAATTTTCACAAAGCACAGAGCACTTTATTCTCTGCAGGAGTATAATGGGATTTGAGAGCGAAACCCACCAGGCCTATTCCCTGACCTATAGGCTAACTCTCATGATTAAACTGCTGCAAAGTTTACAAATTTATAATGAAATGGCTGTGTTATTTTCTTTCCAGAGCCCAGGTTCTAATTCTGAACTAATGAGTCATAAAATACATAGTCAGTATCTTGTTCATAATTTTAGTATCTTGCTTTTATCATATCAATGTGACATAAAGGAAACCTTTATAAGTATAGGCACACAAGGTAGATAATGCAATTCAGTATTTTTACCAGACTACTCCCCACCTCCCCTACCTCTGATCAAAGTATTTATTCCCTTTTGGCAGAGAAACTGTTCCTTCCCTGACACCAAGCACATGGATCTAGGCGGAGCTACAGTTACAGCATGCTGGCTTCAGAGGCCACACAGCAAGTGCTCCAAGCTGGACCCGTCATAGTATCCCACATTCCTAACTCTGTAATTGGTAAATAGGGTGAGAACACGATTAGAGAAAGGCCAGTCAAGATTGTTCTCTGAAGCTTTTCAAACAGGAGCTTGGATGAGGGCACCATGCTGTAAGAGTCAAGGAGGTGAAGAGCTTTTTCCTTCCAGATGGTGAATATATGCAGTTGCAAGCTGCAGCTGCTAGTAGCCAGGTTCTCTGCCACATATAAGAACACAGTCTGAAGTAGAAGACAAAATTTAAATTTCAGGTCGCATAAGCAAATGATCAGAAAGTGTGGCTTAATTTTTTTCATGCAACTGAACTTAATTTCTTCAATGATATCCTGTTTTACTAGATGATAGAAACTCAGCCTTAATGAGTTCAGGCTCCCACTTCTTTTCCTTCAGTTCATATCTAATTTTAAGCAAGGGACATGGGACAGAAGGAAGGCAGGGCCAGAATAAGCAAAGATTCTGATATTTGGTCATTTGTTGAATTTGGCATCTCCCTCCTTATCCTGTCTGTTTTTCAAGGGTTGATGTACATGGATCCATGCCAAAGGTCACTTCAGGATCAATGACTCTCCTTCCTGGCCCCCAGTGCCCTGCTGAAGTGCATTTAAAAGTGTTCTCCAGCACCACTCTGGGCTCTGGGCACCTTGGTGAAGGCCCAGCAACATGACTATGCTAGGCTCAGGAATTAGTCTACTGCTCCTACACCTTGCTGAGGCAAGTTGGAATTCCAGGAAGCTGCTTCAGATCTGAGGACCTTCATCACTACGGCTCTTCCTACATACTGCCCCATGCTACCTGATAGGGTTTAGATTTGTGTCTCCGCCCAAATCTCATGTCCAGTTGTAATCCCCAGTGTTGGAGGTGGGGCCTGGAGGGAGGTGATTGGATCATGGGGGCAGTTTCTATTGAATGGTTTAGCACCATCCCCTTGGTGCTGTTCTTGTGGTAGTGTGTGGGAGGTGTTTGGGTCATGGGGGCAAATCTCTCATGGCACTTTGCTGTCCTTGGTGTAATGAGTGAGTTTTCACAACATCTACTGGTTTAAAAGTGTGTAGCATCTCCCCCTTCTCTCTCTTGTTCCTGCTCCCACCATGTGAAACAGATTGCTCCTCATTTGCCTTCTGCAATGATTGGAAACTTCCTGAGGCCTCCCCAGAAGCAGAAGTCACTATGCTTCCTGTACAGTCTGCAGAACCATGAACCAATTTAACCTCTTTTTTCTATAAATTACCTAGTCTCAGGTATTTCTTTACAGCAATGAGAGAGCAGACTGATACACTAACCCGAGTTGCAGAGGGGTTTTCTCTCCACCCCTAGCTCTATCTGGAATAAAGATGAGTAGCTCTTTCTACTCTGTGATTGTCTCAGCTGTTGTGATAGTTTTCTACAGATTGTGGCATTTTCCCACATTTGCTAGTATCTCAGGGACAGCTCTTCAAACTTAGTCCTCTCTTTTCTGAACAAAAATTATCCTGTTCATTCAACTGCCTCTTACATGGCAGAATTGGAATGTGAAATTTTTTAGGGTAGGAATAAGATCTTACTTTTAAAAAAGTTTCAAGTTAAATCAGTACTTAGCATATATGCTCTTAAGAAATGTTTTGTGAATACACAGATGAATTAATGAATGGAGCAATGTGATTGCAAGACCTTGGTTGCCATTTTTTGGGAAAAATACATATATATGTGTGTGTGTATATATACATATATATATGAACACTAGAACAATACTTTTCAAACTTGGATGTGCACATAAATTACCTGGAGATCCTGTTGAATGTAGATTCTGATTCAGGTCTGGATTGGGGTCTGAGACCCTTCATTTCTAACTGGATTCCAGGTTGTGCAGATGCTGCTGGTCCTAGAACCACATCTCAAGTCACACTGCTCCAAAATCATCTGACGATGGGACTCTTTAGGACATATTGGGTTGCCAGTCGCTGGAAGTATTTAAGCAGATGTTACTATTTGTCAGAAATGTGACAGAAAGAATGTAAGATTGTTAATAATAGGGGAAACTGGGTGTACAGTACACGGGAACTTTCTGTACTATCTTTGCCATTTTTCTTCAGATCTAAAACAATTCTAAAATAAGTGTTTTGTTTTGTGTTATGTTTTGTGAGACAGGGTCTCACTCTGTTACCCAGGGTTGGGTGCAGTGGGAGTGTCTATTGCTCCTCCCCCAGAGGGTTCAGTTCTCGGATATGAATTTCACAGAGTACTTCAAAGTTTTTGTTTCAATTATAGATTGGCTGTACTTGACATTATAAAGCAAATTCAATTTAAAACAATAAACACAAATGCCTGCTGTGTTGCCTAGTGATAGTATCATCTACTAGGTGCAGGGCCCCTTTCCCAGTGGTACTGAGAGGTGAAGCTGGCTGGGCTTCTGGGTTGGGTGGGGACTTGGATAACTTTTCTGTCTAGCTGAAGGATTGTAAATGCACCAATCAGTGCTCTGTGTCTAGCTAAAGGTTTGTAAACACACCAGTCAACACTCTGTGTTTAGCTAATCAGGTAGGGGACTTGAAGAACTTCTGTGTCTAGCTAAAGGATTGTAAACGCACCAATCAGTACTCTGTGTCTAGCCAAAGATTTGTAAATGCACCAATCAGCACTCTGTCAAAATGCACCAATTAGCAGAATGTGGGTGGGGCCAAATAAGGGAATAAAAGCAGGCCACCCAAGCCTCAGCAGCAACCCGCTGGGGTCCCCTTCCACGCATTGTTCGTTTGCTCTTCACAGTAAATCTTGTTGCTGCTCACTCTCTGGGTCTGCGCTGCCTTTATGAGCTGTAACACTCAGCGCAAAGGTGTGCAGCTTCACTCCTGAAGCCAGCAAGACCACGAACCCCCTGGGAGGGACGAACAACCCCATATGTGCCACCTTTATGAACTGTAACACTCACCGCGAAGGTCTGCAGCTTCACTCCTGAGGCCAGTGAGACCACGAACCCACCAGAAGGAACGAACAACTCCAGATGTGCCACCTTTTAAGAGCTGTAACACTCACCGCGAAGGTCTGCAGCTTCACTCCTGAAGTCAGTGAGACCACGAACCCCCCAGAAGGAAGCAACTCCAGACACATCTGAACATCTGAGGGAACAAACACTGGACACACCATACTTTAAGAACTGCAGCTTCATTCTTGAAGTCAGCGAGACCAAGAATCCACCAATTCCGGACACAGTGCCAACTCAGCTGTCTTTTTTCCCCTTTTGGCCTTCCTTTTCCTGCTAACGTGGGATAGCTCTCTTAATCTTGAGAGCCTGAATTCAATCCTAGTCTGTGCTTTTGAGATTCAAAACACAGTGTGCTGTAACATCTCCTTCTGTGGCAATGCACATAAAAATGCCAATGAGTAGATGAGGGTTACAGGGTAAATAAAAGAAAGTACTGGTGGAATCACATAAGGTAATCAAAGTATTCCTCTGCAGAGGGCACAGTGTCCAGAAAGAAAAGTAGCAAAGGCCACATGGGGGAAGTGTGCTGCAGCAGCACCTAAGTCTTGGCCCTAGGTTCTGAGTCCCTTCTAAAGTGCCTGCTTCTGCCTTGCTAAAGCTCAGTTGATCAACTATTCATTTAATTCTGTGAGTTACCTAAGGATCTCTCCTTAATTCCCTCTTTTTACTTAAGCTAATTGTAGCTACATTTTTGCCACTTGCACCTTACAGAATCCCACCCAAAATAATAGCTTTGCCAAAAAGGAGAATTTTTGTTTCCTGGAATCACAAAAATTTCAACAGTCAAACAACAGGAATAGGACACATGTAGATGGTCTTCGGGAACCCTAAAATCACCAGTAATCTTCTCCATCTCTTGTCTCTTCTTCTCCATATAAGTCAGTTTCATTTCCCGTTACTTCCACATAGTGGAAAACATAGTGCTGACCATTCCCAGGTTTTCCATAGAGTGGTTTCCATCACCAGATAAAGGAAGAAATAAATCAGTTTCTATTATTTTGTTTAAGTAGTAGAAATGCAAAGAGAAAGAAAATTATTGAGTTCTCTAAGTATTCCATGCCATGTGGACAACAGCTTGTGTTTGGATTGTAATGGGAAAATCTCCTCTTTATGACCAAGCTATCCAGTCCTTTTAAAACTCCCTTTTAAATGTATACAAAGGAAAAAATAAATTTGAAAAGATTGCTCTGTGTTTTTCTTAAGCTAAATTCAGAAAACAGAAAGTAATGAGAATAAAAACAAAGCAAGTTTTTAAACAGATAAAAATTTTAAAAACAATCATGCATTAATGCCTTTGCACTCAATATTAAATATAACATAACAAAGAAGGATCTCAAATTCCTAACACAGAAGAATTTTTAAATCAAGGAGACTAAACTGTGATAACATATGCCCTGTTTCTTGTACCTTGTCCAAGCATAAGATACTGTAAAAATTTTCTTTCAGTTCTAAATTTGATGTACTTGACATTATAAAAGACATTCAATTGAAAACATCAATAAACAAAAATGCCCACAGAATGAAGGACAAAAAATGTATGATCATCATAAGAGATGCAGAAAAGGGACTGACAGAATTAAACATCCTTTCATAATGAAAATGCTCAACAAACTCAGAGTAGAAAGAATGTTCCTCAACACTATAAAGGCCATACACAGCAAACCCATAGCTAATGTCACAATCAATTGTGAAAGTTGAAGGCTTTTCTCTAAGATCAGAAACAGGGCAAGGATATCCACTCTCACCACTCCTATGCAACATAGTACGGGAAGTCCTAGCCAGAGCAATGAGGCAAGAGAAAGAAGTAAAAGGCATCCAAATTGGAAAGAAGTAAAATTATCTCTTTTTGCTGATGACATGATCTTAAAGATGGAAAATCCTAAAGACTTAACCAAAAAAATTAATAAAACTCATAAACTAACTCAGTAAAGTTGCAGGATACAAAATTAACGTACAAAAATCAGTAGAATTCCTATAGACAAACCATAAACTAACTGAAAAAGAAACTAGGAAAACAATCCCATTTACATTAGTATCAAAAATAAAATAAAATACTTAGGAGTAATTTAACCAAGGAAGTGGAAGATCTGTATACCAAAAACTACAAAACATTGATGAAATAAGTTGAAAATTATACAAATAAATGGAAAGATATTGTGTGTTCATGGAGTGGAATAATTTATATTTTGCAAACATTCATATTACCCAAAGCAATCTACAGAGTCATTGCAATCCCTACCAAAATTCTAATATCATTCTTCACAGAAATTTTTTAAAATTCTAAAATTTGTATGAAGTCACAAAGACCCCAAATAACCAAAGCAATCTTGACCAGAAAGAACAAAGTCAAAGCCAGAGGCATCACACTACCAGATTTCAAAATATATTATAAAATTACAGTAATCAAAACAACATGGTACGCGCATACAAACAGACACATAGACCAACAGAATAGGACAGAGAGCTCAGGAATAAACCTATACATCTATAGTCAATTGATTTTTGACAAAGATACCAAGCACACACAATGGGGAAAGGACATCTCTTCAATAAATCATATTGTGAAAACTGGATATCCACATGAAGAAGAATCAAAACGGACCATTACCTTATCCCTTATAGAAGAATCAACTCAAAATGGATTAAAGACTTAAACATAGGACCTGAAACTATAAAACTACTAGAAGAAACCTAGGGAAAAGTTTCACAACATTGATCTGGGGAATGATTTCTTGGCTATGATCCCAAAAACACAGGCAATAAAAGCAAAAATAGACAGATGGGATTGCATCAAACTGAAAAGCTCTGCACAACAAAAGAAAATCTCAACAGAATAAAGAAACAACCCACAAACTGGGGAAAAGTATTTGTAAATCATACATTGGATAAGAGGCTAATATCTAAAATATACAAGAAACTCAAACTACTCAATAACAAGAAAACAAATAACCCAGTGAAAAAATTGGCAAAGAATTTCAATAGATATTTCTCAGGAGAAGACATACAATGGCCAACACGTACATTTATTAAAATGCTCAACATTTCTAATTATCAGAGAAATGCATGTTAAAACTACAATGGGATATCACCTCACGCCTGTTAGATCGGCTATTATCAAAAATATGAAAGATAAGTATTAGCAAGTATGTGGAGAAGGAACTCTTGTACACTGTTGGCGGTATTACAATTAAGTGCAGCCATTTTGAAAAGCAGTATGAAGCTTTAAAAATATAAAAAATAAAAATAGATTTACCATATGATCTAGCAATTCTACTTCTGGGTATATGCAAAAGAATTGAAATCATATGTTAAAGAGATGTCTGCACCCCCATGCTCATTGCAGCATTATTCACAGTAGCCAAGATATGGAAACAACCTAAGTGTTCATCATCAAATGAATGGATTTTTTTAAATGTTGTGTATATATGTGTGTATATATATATTTATATATATGCATATATATAACATATGTTATACACACATATATACACATATATGTTATATATATACACATATATATATACACACACACGCACACTCACACAATGGAATACCATTCAGCATTAAAAAACAAATCTGTCATTTGGGAAAATATGAATGAACCTAGAGGGCATTATGTTAAGTGAAATAAGCGGTCAGGCATGGTGCCTCACACCTGTAATCCCAGCATTTTGGGAGGCTGAGGCGGACAGATCACTTGACGTCAGGAGTTCGAGACTAGCCTGGCGAAGTTGGTGAAATCCTGTCTCTACTAAAAATACAAAAATTAACGAGGCATAGTGGCGGGCACCTGTAATCCCAGCTATTTGGGAGGCTGAAGCAGGAGCATCGCTTGAATCCAGGAGGCAGAGGTTGCAGTGAGCCGAGATTGTGCCACTGCACTCCAGCCTGGGCGATAGAGCAAGACTCAGTCTCAAAAAAAAAAAAAAAAAAAGTAGAAGAAAGAAGCCAGGCATGGCTAGACAAATACCCTACTTTTATGTGGAATCTTAAAAAGTCAAACTCATAGAAAGAGAGAGTAAAAAGGTGGTTACCAAAGGCTGGCAGTGGGTGAGAGTGTGGACAGGGAAAGGAGAGATGTTGTTCAACTGATACAAAGTGTCAATTAGGAATAAGTTCTGGTGTTCTATTGGACAGCATACTGACTGTAGTAATAATATATTGTATATTTCAAAATCTCTAAGAGAGGATTTTAAGTGTTCTCACCACAAAGAAATGATAAATACTTGAAATGATTGATAATGCTAATTAGCTTGATTTGATCATTCCACAGAGTATACATGTGTCATATTGTACCCCAATATGTACCAGAATATCATATTGTACCCCATAAATTTATACAATTACAATTTGTCAATTAAAAATAAACTAGAATTTAGAGGCAAAAAAAAAAAAACAACCACACACAAGTGCCCAGTCTGTGTTGCTTAATGAGCTTTTGTAATTTTTAAGAAAAAAAGACCTAGACTAGTATAAGTATTAACAGTTCTGGATCTGAGAACATGCAAGTTCTAAGTCACAGTCACACTGCATCCATACTTCATTGAAGAGTCCTTTCAACTTCTTGCTAAAACTTTCAGATGCACTCTTTTCCTCTTCTCCATCCCTTCCCCCACCAGATCTCCAGTGAAATGCAATACTCGTGTGTTTTTGAGACTCAAAACATAGTGTGCTGTAAAATCTCCTTCTGTGTCAGTGGATACAAAAATAACCACTTTAATTTTTATCAATCCTCCTATTTTCCCCAGATACTATTTCCCTCTTCACCAGGAGTGGGACAATATGTTATGCAAACAACTGAACCCTGGTAACTTGAGTGTCTGCTGTGACAGCCATTGGCAACTTTCATCAGATTTGTAAGATTCTTGTGGTGAAGTGAATTATAGCTCAATTCCCTTAATGTTTCAAAGTTGAATTCTCACTTAGGTCAATGGTTCCCAGACTCCAGATTTTGAAAATGAAATTTCAAAAATATGTGGGGAACCAGCATGTTTGCCAGCTCTTACTTTTGCCAAATAAGGACTTAGGGAAAATAACGTTCGCTACTATCAACATTGTTTCACAAAACAAAGAACTTTTTAAGGACAAAAAAAGTAGGCAAGATGTTATCTTGGCTTAAAAAGGGGTGGGGGAGAAAGGGTCGTTGTTTCCAGAGAATTGACAATAATAGACTAATTGCATCAGTCAGAAAGTCTATCAGGAAACAGATGACACCCTCAAAAAGTTAAAATATGTCAGTAAAGAGACAATTTATAGAGATATGAGCAACAGCAAGAAACCATTACTCCCTCTTAGTTTGAAGGGGTGAGAAAAGGCAACTGTGTTTCCAGAGCCAAGTATGAGCCACAAAGGATGGGAGCTGGAGTTGCAAGAAACTCAGCCACTGTCAGAACCACAATGAAGAAGGGAAAGACTTGGGTTAAAACTATGATACCTGTCTCCTCCATCTTGCCTAAACCTAACTGGAAATCAGAGCAAGGAGGTCTGAGGATTACAGTCCATAAAGTCAGCCTCCTGGAGCACAAACCAGGTCAAAAATGGCAGAAATATTGAATCGTGGTGGAATCCACCAAAGCATGTTAATGTGGGATCAGACAGCATAGGGTCAGTCAGAGGAAAGGGTATGCGTGTCATATCCTTTTTTTCTTTTTTTCATTTCAATTGGAGGAAAATTACAAGAGACATTTTAAGATGTAATATTGCTTGTAATTATATGCTTGATACATTTGTCAGTTAGGAGCTCAATATCCAATATTGTAACATCAAGTGGTGCTCAAATGGGCAACATGTTCCAGTACTTTATTTTTATCATGCTCATAATTAAAATTTTGACTTCACATAGGTACAAAATGGAGGCAACACGCAACACTTTCATTTAGCTCAGGACATTTTATATGAATTAAGGAGTACCAAAATATAACAGCCACCACAGGTCAGGGACTTCTACTGCAGAGGTTTCCAGTGCTGCACACTGACAGCACTTGAGATGTTTAAAAAATACTGATCCCTTCTCACACCTTAGAAATTCTGATTTAATTGGAATGAGGTAAAACTTGGAATGGGATTTTTTTAAATAAACTTTTTATGTATTTTAAAAGATTTAGATGTTCAGAAAAGTGATAAAGATAGTAGAATTCCCATATACTTCACACCCAATCTCCCCTATTATTTCCACCCTATGTAAGTAAGGTGCATTGGTCATAATCAGTGAACCAATATTGGCACATAATTTTTAATTGATGTCCATATTTTATTAGTTATTAACCTCACACTGTTTTTCTGTTCCAGTATCCAAACCAGGATGCTGCGTTACTTGCGGTCAGCATGTTGCCTTAGACTGCTCTTGGCTATGACAACTTCTCAGACTTTTCTTGTTTTTGATGGCCTTGACAGTTTTAAGAAGTACTGGTATCTTGTACAAGGCCCCTCAATTGTGATTTGCTTAATGCTTTTCTCAGGATTACAGTGTGGATGTTTGTTACATGCAGAGGAAGACCACAGGAGTATAATTTCCATTACATCATACAAGACTACATACTATCAACATGACTTACTATTTTAATATTGACCTTGATCACCTGGCTGAGGTAGTGTTTATCAGTTTTCATCCTTTAAAGTTACTCTCTTTTCTGCTTTCCATACGGTACTCTTTGGAAGGAAATCATTATGCACAGTCCATGCTTACGGAGTAGGAGTTATGTTCTACCTCCTTGAGGATGGAAGAGCTTCACAAATTAGTTGAAATTCTCCTGCACAGGACATGTATCTTTTTCCCTATTTGTTTACTTACTCAATCGTTTATTTATGTCAGTGTAGGCAGGAATATTTATTGTATATATACCTGAATTATAATCCATTGCTACCTTATTTATCTTATTGCTCAAATCGTTCTAGTTTAGGCCATTAGGAACTGGTATATTGGCTCTAGTCTCCCTTTGATGTGCTCCATCATTGTGGGTATTAAGTACTTCTTTCTTTTAAGAAGCTACACCATGCTGCAGACTCATATTTTATGTTTCCTGAGAATCAGCCATCTCTCCAAGGATCCCTGGTTCCTTTTATTGGAACAAATAGTATTAGAAACAAAGATCTGACTTGTTAGGTGTATCCTTGTATCTTGACCTCTTCAGCAGACAGAGCAAAATGTGTGTGTGTGTGTGTAGCTAACTCCTGTATATATACATATCTATAAATATTTCCATATGTAAATGTCTGTACCTATAATAGTGTAAGCACGAGTTCATACTGATGTCTCTAACTCTAATCCATAACCATATGAATAATTCTTGCCTTCTCCCCACGCTTTCCTGTAAGCTCCCACTTCAACAGTGAGAAACTTGGCTCCTGCTAACCACATTCCATTTACTTAATTCTTCAGTCCCAGATTAGATGTATGATGGTTTCAGAATTGTTAACCTGTTCCCCCATGGGAAACTATCAACTAGATTACCGTGCTTACATATAGTTCTTTTTCCCTTTAGTCTTACAATCTCTGCTCATTTCCAAAGTTACTCAGGCTAGCAAATTTTTCTGCCAGTCCCTTCAGTGAGGTTTTATCATACATTTGTAACATTGTTAATTGTTTAGTCATGTTCTATATTTTACCCTGTGACCCTCTGACCTCAGAAATAATTGTTTTTACAATTTTCATACATTAAGGTTCACTCTGTACTGTGAAGTTCTGTGGGTTTTGATAAATGCACGGCGTTGAGTACCCACCATTATGGTATCATGCGGAATGGTTTTATCACTTACAAAGAATATCCTTTGTGCTTCACCTGTTCAACCTTCCTCTCTCCCCAAACCCCAGTAATGTCTGATTTATTTGTTGCCTCCATAGTTTTGCCTTTCCAGAATGTCCTATAAATAGTGAAATCATGCAGTGTGTAGCCTTTTCAGACTGGCTTCTTTCCCTCTGTCTCTCTCTCTTTCTCTCTCCCTCCCTCATCCACACCCTCCCCATTTTGCCTGCTCACCCTTCTCTTTGTATTAACTTCACTCTGGGGACTGGCTTTCTCTGTAAGTTAGTCCCCAGTAGCTCCATAGCTCCTCCACCCCGTTCTCTCTGACACCAGTGACAGAGGGAAGACAGCCACGTGAAAATGGAGGCAGAGATTAGAGTTATGCTGCCACAGAACAAGGAATGCCTGAGGCTACCAAAAGCTAAAAGAGGCAAGGGATATTCTCCCCTAAAGGCTTCAGAGGGAGTATGGCCCTCCCAACACCTTGATTTTTAACTTCTAGCCTCCAGAATTCTGAGATAATAAATTCTTGTTGTTTTATGTCACCCAGTTTGTAGTATGTTTTAAAGGCAGCCCTAGGAAATGACTACATTCGCTGAGAGGACTGATAAAGAGAAACCATATAGGTAGTAAGCAAACCAGAATGTTTCAGAAGTCAGAGGAGGAAAATGGATGGAAAGTCGCTTGTATTATCAACTATTCTATGCGGGTTAAATAATACCTAAATCAGGAAGTATCCACTGATTTGAGCATTATACAAATGTACAGAAGTTTATTATTAATATTATAAAGAATTATTAGGCAATTCCAGAAGAAGTGAAATCACTTCTGTCTGAAGAATTCAGGAAGACTTCATAGAGGGCATGACATTGATGCTGGAATTTAAAGAATAACATGTCAAAGTGCAGAAATGGAAGGTATAGTTGAACAACATGGGGGTTAGGGGTGACATCTCATGCAGTAGAAAACTGTATATAACTTTCGACTCCCCAAGCACTTAATTACTAATTACCTACTGTTAACCAAAAGCCTTACCAATGATGTAGTCAATTAACACGTATTTTGTATGCTATATTTATTATATACTATATTCTTACAATAAGTTAGACCAGAGAAAAGAAAATGTTATTCAGAAAATCATAAATTAGAGAAAATATACTTACTATTCATTAAGTGGAAATGGATCATCATAAAGGTCTTATCCTTGTTGTCTTCATGTTGAGTAGTCTGAGGGGGAAGAGGAAAAGGTAGGGTTAATCTTATCCTCTCCAGATGACAGAAGCAGAGGAAAATCTGTGTATAAGTGAAACTGGACTGTTCAAACCCATGTTGTTTAAGGGTCAACTGTATTATAGTTAGAGGGGAAAAGTGAATGAAATTATGGAGGAAAAATACTTCAGAACATATTGAGGAAATGGCCAGTATAAAGGAGATGTTATTTGGAGCAGTCTGTATTAGTCTGTTTTCACACTGCTATAAAGAACTACCTGAGACTGGGTTATTTATAAAGAAAAGAGGTTTAATTGACTCACAGTTCCACATGGCTGAGGAGGCCTCAGGAAACTTACAATCGTGGCAGAAGGTGAAGGGGAAGCAAGGCGTGTCTCACATGGCAGCAGAAAAGGGAGAGCAATGGAGGAAGTGCCATACTTTTAAGCCATCAGATCTCTTGAGAACTCACCCACTATTATGAGAACAGCATGCAGGAAATCCACCCCCATGATCCAATCCCCTCCCACAAGCTCCTCCCCTGACGTGTGGGGATTACAATTGAACGTGAGAGTTGGGTGGGGACACAGAGCCAAACTATGTCAGGGTCAGATCATGGATGTTCTTAAATCCTGTGATAAGGAATCTGAACTTTTTTCTAGAAAATCAGAAATGGCACCGTCTTAAATGTAAGTTAGGAAAGTTGTGTATAAAATTTTATACAAATACTGGGGGTAAACAAACATTGATGAGCTGTAGACAAGGAAGACTGGGAGGTATTAAATGCCTAAAGAAGATGTCTGCAGATTTGATCCCACGTGACAGTAGGAATGGAAATGTGGTTCCTCTTTTTGAAGCCCTAACACATGCCAGGCCCACTACTGATTGCATTATATATGTTATTATACTAAACCTGACAACATTTTTCCATAGTGGAATTTATCCTCCTAATTGTATACTTGTGAAGGCTGGGACTCAAAGATATTAAGTATCTTACCTGATTTCACATATCTAATAATGGTGGGGCTGATATTTATATACAGAAATTTGGTATAATTTTAGGCTCCAGCCTCATCAATTTGCCCTAACCCAACCCAACCTATAGCTCATGTTGAAAATTTTGGATTGTTCAGAAAATGTATTAAATGAGGCTTTACGTATTTTTCCATTTTATGCCACCCACCCCCACACCCCTAAAAAGAAAGAATATTTTGAAAACTCAGGAATTCTCTTTGAGAAACTTGCTGTATTCTTGACTTACAATTAGTTTGCCATCTATTTCCCCCCATCTTTCCTATTTCCTAAAATACAGTGTCTCACTATTATAAGCATTTAATAGCTTTCCTTTTCCTACTGGCACCAGAGAACATAAAGGGCATTTTGACATAGTAAAGTGCCCTTTGAACTCTCTGTAAAGTGAGTGCTGCTACTCAAGTGTACATTGGCTTTCCTTTTAGAGTAGGATCACTTAGTATTTCTCTGTCAGAGACTCGCTGATGGCCATTTACCCTTGAGAACCAGGCAATGTTCTAATGATACTGAATTGAAAAGAAAACTGTGCCTTGATTCCTGCTTGTAAGGTTATTGACTCAAGGTAAAGATGCAAACTTTTAAAAAGAGCATTCTTCTGTGTTTGATAAAAGAGGAATCAAGCTATTCTTCAATCAGCTTTTAAAGAAAACATTCATTTATTTATTTTTAAACAGTAAAATATTATAGAGTCAAGCATATACCTGGGGTATTTAAATAAATGATCAATGTCATTGCAAGGTAACTGGCTTCCAGCTTTTGAGAATTTAAACTAAACTAAAAACAGGAGAAACTGAGAATTAGGAGGGAAAAGGAACAAGGACCAAATAAATGCCTTTCCTTCTTCTGTTTATATAATAAATGCACTTATTGTTGCCATGGCAAAAGAGCTAGTCTATTTTTTCCATTCCTCTGTCTCTACCCATTATTATATCCAACACCAGAAAATGTCATATTTTGCCATCGTCATTCTTGGGTCATTATGTTTATCCATCTACTCTGCATTTACCACTCTCCTTTACAGTTTTTTTCATAATAGTATTTACAGAAAAAAAAAGTGATTTCAGGTGAGGGAAGTGGCTTCCAATGCAGTTAGAGAAAGAAGGAAGCAAAGAATGATGGAAAGAAAAGGGGGAAAGCCCTCAGCAGTTATTTAGCCAGCGGGGAACCTTCCTAATCTTGTAAAGCTCTTCAGCTCCTCAAGAAAAATCTCAAAAATGCCATTTAAAGCAAATTCTACCTTACTGATAAGCTAAGTCAATGTTGTAGGGGTCTATTTTGGCCTTCTAAACACAGACAGCCATAATGATGGGGGTCATATACTCCATCTTTATTGGGCTGAACTCATCAAAAAGTAAATTCTAAATCAGGGAAATTAATAATACAACTATCCTGCAATATGCATACACCATATGGAGTATTCTGCTCAATTCATGATGTCACATTTTATCAGGGACAGTAACATACTAACATGTTTTCAAAAGATGGCAAGCAAGGTCTTACAATCACATTGCCCCATTCATTAATTCATCTGTGTATTCACAAAACATTTCTTAAGAACATATGATGTGCTAAGCACTGATTTAACTTGAATTTTTTAAAATAAGACTTTATCCCTACTCTCAAAACTTTCACATTCCAGTCCTGCCATGCAAAAGGCAGTTGAATAAACAGGTTAGTTTTTGTTCAGAAAAGAGAAGACTAAGTTTGATGAGCTGTCCCTGAGAGAAGAGCAAATGCAGGAAAATGCCACAATCTGTAGAAAACAGTCAGTAAGGGTGAGATAAGTGGTTTCATCCTGTTTATATGTCCTGCGGCTCGAGTGCATAAACAACCCACTCATAATGTTCTTTCTCTCTCATTCTGATTCCCATTCCACCTACGATTAGGGCAAAGGGATGAGGCAGCCTGCCTTCCCTTTCATAAATCCTTCAGTTGCAGACCCTGACTTCATGTAAAAGCAATCCTGCAGGACAAAGTTACTATTGGACAGCTCAGGACAGGAAGGGTATCTAGCCTTGAAAATCTAGGAAGAATCTAGCCAAGTAAAAACTTGGGTTCTGCCTTCGATTATCTGAACAGCTGTCATGTGGAATAAGAAACAGACTAGATGGACACAAAGTTAAAAGAAAACAAGTTGAGACCAAAGAATGGATATTATAAAGAATAAGCTTTTTCCTGAATTTGCTTTTCTTGCAGGGTCAGCTCGTCAAACTTAGTCCTCTCTTTTCTGAACAAAAATTACCCTATTTATTCACCTACCTTTTGCATGACAGGATTGGTATGTGAAAATTTTTAGGGTAGGGATAAATTTTTCTAAAAAAAAATCAAGTTAAATCACATAATATGCTCTTAATAAATGTTTTGTGAATACATAGCTGAATTAATGAATGGGGCAATGTGATTGCAAGGCCTTGGTTGCCAACTTTTGGGAAAAAAAGAAAATTATATATATATATGTATGTATATGTATATACGTATATATATAAACTCTAGAGCAATACTTTTCAAATTTGGATGTGCACGTAAATCACCTGGAGATCCTGCTGAATGTAGATTCTGATTCAGGTCTGGAATGAGGTCTGAGACTCTTCACTTCTAAGTAGCTCCCAGGCTGTATGGATGATGCTGCTGGTCCTAGGACTACATCTCAAGTCACACTACTCTAGAGTTATCTGGCAGTGGGGCTCATTAAGACATACTGGGTTGCCAGTCACTGGAAATATTTAAGCAGATGTTACTATTTCTCAGGAATGTGATAGAAAGGGTATAGATTGTTAATAATAGAGAAAACTGAGTGTACAGTACACATGAACTTTCTTGTAATCTTTGCAATTTTTCTTTAGATCTAAAACAATTCTAAAGTAGAAGGGTTTTTTGTTTTTGTTTTCTGAGAGAGGGTCTCACTCTGTTGCCAAGGCTAGAATGCAGTGGTGTGATCTCAGCTCACTGCAGCCTCAACCTCCCGAGCTCAAGACATCCTCCCACCTCAGCCTCCCAACTAGCAGGGACTACAGGCACATGCCACCACACCTGGCTATTGTTTCTGGTTTTCTTTTGTAAAAACAGGGTTTCACCAACTTTCCCAGGCTGGTCTCGAACTCCTCAGTTCAAACCATCCCACTGCTTTGGCCTCCCGAAGTCCTGGGATTATAAGCATGTGCCACTATACCTGGCCCTAAAATAAAAGTTTTTATTAAAACAAATTTTCTCTTAAGCAGATAATTATCTTTGGGGGAAAGTATTTATTGTGGCTTCTTTAAAAAATTGATTGACACATAATGATTGTATATATCTATGAGACACATCTGATATTTTGATACATGTATATACAACGTGTAATGATCATATCAGGGTAATTATGATATCCATCATCTCATTTATCATTTCTTTATATTTGGAACATTCAAAATTCTCTGTTCTAGCTGTTTTGAAATACACGATAAATTGTTGTTAACTATAGTCTTCATACTGTGCTATAGAACACTTGAACTTATTCTTCCTAATTAACCATAATTCTGTACTTGTTAACCAATGTCTCCCTGTCCTCCACTCCCCTACCCATCCCAGGCTCTGATAACCACTATTCTACTCTCTAATTCTATGAGATCAACTTTTTTAGCTACCACATATGAGTGAGATCTTGTAGTGTGTGTCGTTCTGTGCTTGGCTTATTCCACTTAACATATATCCTCCAAGCTCATTCACGTTGCCACAAATGACATGATTTCTTTCCTTTTTATGGTTGAATAATAGTCCATCATATATACATATACCACATTTTCTTTATCAATTCATCTGTTGATGGACATGTAGGTTCATTCCATATCTTGTCTATTGTGAATAGCACTGCAATAAACATGGGAGTGCAGATATATTTTCAACATACTAATTTCCTTTCCTTTGGATAAATACCCAGTAATGAGATTGCTGGATCATATAGTAGTTCCACTTTTAATATTTTAAGACACCTCCATACTGTTTTCTATAATGGCTGCACTAATTTAAATTCCTGCCAACAGTGTGTTAAGGGTTCCCTTTTCTTCACATAGTCACCAAACTTTGTTGCCTTTTGTCTTTTTGACAATAGTCATTCTAACAGGAGTGAGGTAATAAGTTATTGTGGTTTTGATTTGCATTTCCCTGATGATTAGAGATATTAGCATTTTTCTTCCATCTGTTTGCCATCTGTACATCTTCTTTTGAGAAATGTCTATTTAGGTCTTTTGGGTTATTGGCTTTTTTTGCTATTGAGTTGTTTCAGCTCCTTGTATATTTTGGATATTGACCCCTTATCAGATGTATAGGTTGCAAATATCTTCTCCCATTCTGTAGATTGTCTCTTCACTGTGTTGATCATTTCCTTTGCTGTACAGAAGCTTTTTCACTTGATACAATCCTCCAATTTGTATGTTTTTGCTTTTATTACTTGTGTTTTTAAGGTCTTACTCATAAAATCTTTGCCCAGACCAACATCCTAAAGCATTTCCCTTGTGTTTTCTTCTCATAGCTTCATAGTTTCAGATCTTACATTTAAGTCTTCGAATCATTTTGAGATAATTATCTTTTTAGTGAAAAAAATGCCATGAGGATTATGGAATCATAGCCCCAAGTCATGATAGATAGAGACTAGAGAAAGATTAAGTTTGGAAGGATTGTGATATTTCCAGAACAACCTAGCAGGAGATTAGGAGCCAAAGATGAGCAATAAGGGAATGGAAAGAAATCAGTGATTGGCAGGAGACCCTAGAAATTGAAGAGAGAAGTCAGTCTCCGAAATATTTCCAGTGGCTAAGAAAGTTTAAGAACTCGTGCCTAAGTCCAATTTAAATTTTTCTGTAGCATTATGATATAAAGTAAACCTTTGTGATAGCCTTTTCTCCATTGAATATCTCATACAGACAACTGCCTTAAGTGATAATTTGAGAAACCAAGGAAAATTTGATGCTTTGGGGTACATGCTAGTGGAGGACAGAGAACAGCCAAAAGAAGCAAAATGCAGGTGAGGAAAATAACTTTGAGAAGCCAGAAGTCAGACCAAGAGGTGACTGTGAGACATAAGCCCTCAGAGAACATTTGGAGATATAGAAGGAGGGGAGATAATGACTTTCCCCTAATGCTCTAAGGCTATGATGTAAAGGGACACATTACTAGTAGTGTGTAAGTATATACGCCTATTTTTAAATAGCAATTGTGAAAGTATTTGCCATGTGCAATTTTATGAGTGTACAAGATTAAACTCTAGTTCATATCGACCACTTCAAACAAAAGGAAGTTGCAAATTATTTATTGCCATCTTTGTTGAAAAAATAATATGCCAGTACAGAAATTTCCTTTCAATTATGTGTTCCTGGCTTGCTGCCTTCTTAAAATAAACAAAGCAGCACTGTCCCACCTCCCAGAACAAAAACAATAGCACCATGTAACAGTTAAGTCAAAAAGCAAAACCTCCAAAGCGGATGGAATGAACTCCTTGTGCCAATTTCTTACTCTGTTGACTTTCATCTTTCTGTTTACGTAAGTGGAAATGTTTTCAAGATGTACACTATTTCATTGATATCAGAATCCAGGTCTGTTGACAGAATAGAGTTCCTGTGGCATGCACATTAGATTAGAACCATCAGGGAATCCAGGGTCAATTCAAATTCATGAAACAATTATTAATTGATTATGCCAGGTAGTTTTATTAAAAGATACAAAAGTCAGTAACACAGCCTTGTCCTCAAGAAACTTTTGGTCCGATATACAAGAGAAAACAAGTAAATAAATGACTGCTTAAAAATGTAAAGAAAGATTGCAAGATGAAAAATGTTCTGGAGATTGGTTGTACAACAATGTGAATATACTTAACACTATTGAACTATATGGTTAAGATGGTAAGCTTTATGTTATGGATCTTTAGCCACAATTAAGAATTTTTTAATTTTAATGAAAAAAAATCAATAAAGATAATTGACTGACCACCCCATCCCCTTAGGAGAAAAAAGAGGGAAAGGCTGGCACGGGTTTGGCCCCAGGCAAGATTGGATTCTGGAGTATGGAGCAAAAGCAAGACCTTACCCTATAATAACTACTTTAGAAAAAAGCTGGCCGGGCATAGTGGCTCACACCTGTACTCCCAGCACTTTGGGAGGCCGAGAGGGGTGGATCATGAGGTCAGGAGATCGAGACCATCCTGGCTAACACGGTGAAACCCCGTCTCTACTAAAAATACAAAAATTAGCCAGGCGCGGTGGCGGGCACCTGTAGTCCTAGCTACTCGGGAGGCTGAGGCAGGAGAATGGCGTGAACCCGGGAGGCGGAGCTTGCAGTAAGCCGAGATCGCACCATTGCACTCCAGCCTGGGTGACAGAGCGAGACTCTGTCTCAAAAAAAAAAAAAACGAAAGAAAAAAGCTGAGAAGTTATTTCAAAATCTGTTGTGGAGAATCAGTTATGACATGCTAAGAGAACAAGTAGGAAAACCAAAGAAGCAAAGAAAATAGAATAGAGATGGGCAAAAAACTGGCAGGGTCCGGGAAGAATTGACAAAATACACAAACGTGCCCGAAATAAGAGAAAAAGCAAGGAGCAATGGCCAGCAGCAATCTCTAGCTCCCTAAGTTGTTGGAAAGCAATTCAAAAAGTGTAGGGACAAAGTAGGGATAGCTAGACACTAGGTGTGATGCTGCAGAACAAACTGCAAGGATCTGCCAGGATGGAAGGAGGAGGAAGATCAGGAAAAGCTTCATGGAAAAGTAGCAGTTAAAGTGAGCTTTAAAAGTTGGACGATCAATACTTAGCTGATGGGTTGATAGGTGCATCAATCCATCATGGCACACATTTACCTATATAACAAAACTGCACGTCCTGCACATGTATCCCAGAACTTAAAATAAAACTAAATTTAAAATAAATAAATAAATATGCACTCTTTTGAAAAAAAAGATGGATGAATTTTATCATATGAGATGGAGAGAAAAGCATTTCCAAATGACAAGAACAACATAACTACTGAAGCTATAGGAAAGGCCAGGAATCATGGTAATGTATACCTAGCACATGCATTTATCTAAAATGTAGGAAAATTAAGAAAATAATACGAAGTAACCCTAGAAAGAAGACTATGGCCATACTATTAGGATATCTCAGGCCATACTGAAGCATTAAATAAAAATAGTTTTGCAATTATGTTTTTAATGTTTTGGAGTAGAGAGAGAAAATACATAAAGGGCCTATTTAAAGGTTTTTCAGTGACTTGGGTAAAAAGATTGTACCCAACATAAGGTTTTATCTTGATTATTGCTGGTATTCCCACCTATTAATACCTAGTACCTAGTAGGTGAATAATAAAGGCTTGTTGAATTAGTAACTGAATGCATAATAAGGAAAAACTTAATTAATGAAAGAAGAGAGCCTAAGCTAAGATAATGACAATGGTAATGAAAAATAAAAAACAGACAGAAAAAATATTGTTGAGACAAAAATCAGTATGATTTAATATTAGATTGGAAGTGGAGAAAGAATATATGATTTTGGAGTTTGGAGCCTGGGTGCATTGGGGGTAAAGTAGGGAAGATAATGAGTCTTTTACCCCCACTTGTGCATAGAAAAGATTTTTTATTGTTGATCTTTCTCATATGAGGTATAAGCTATGGTTGAACTTAGTAAATACCCGCAGTACAGAAAGGAGCACAAGAAATTGATTATAATTAACATGAAATTGAATTTACAAATTATCTAGCTATACTTTTTGGGATGCATAGAAGCAGTATTCTTAGCTACCTTCTAAAAGGATTCTGAGCAACTTGGATGCTGCAGTGAACGGATAGCTTAGGTCCTACTTAGCTTTTCTCAACAGAAGCACAAAACGAAAAAAGCTAATTAAGTAGAAAAGCTGCCCTATAGCTCATCTCACAATTTTAGAAACAATCCATTTTACTTTAAGTACTCCTAACAGATACCTTCTAAAAGGCAAGGATACTGGTAAAAATGAAACTCAATGTTCCCAGCTCACGATGTTTCCATCTCTGCCCTGATGGTTGATAAAATAATCAAGATGATCTACATACTCCCCACTGTAATATCTGGCTATTTGCTAAAACAGATGTTTGGCTTTTACACCATAGATACCTTGAGGTTCCCCTAGGCGGAAAATCAGAGGAAAAAGTGTTCTCCCTTAAAAGACAAAATCTTCAACAGTAAACACGTTGATAAATCTGACCACACCTCTATTTGAAATTTTAAACTAAAGCATAGGTAAAGGATGATATTTGGCTACCTTAATAGTCACTTAGCAATAGTGGGTATTACTAGGAAATCTCATTTCTTGTTCAGGGTAACATAAGTGCATTAGATTTTCCTGAAGTTTTACAATCTAAACCCAAATAGACTCAGACCTGTTAGCTGGAAATGGGGCCTCTGGTTAGAGTTTTTTTTTATCTTCCTGATACATTCTGTGTACGTAGGAAAATAACTGCCTGTGCCATTTATCATAAAGAGATTTTAAGTATATGGCAAACGTTAATCACTTCCCATCTGAACTAGCAGAAGCAGATTCTTAAGGCCAGGCTGATCTCCCTGCCAGCAACAAAGACTTCGTGAGGGTGTAGTAAGGAAATGGAAGCACATTATACAACCACATATATAATTGAATATCGTTCAGCCCACAGTTTTTATTTTAGAGTTGGAGTCTTGTGTTCAAGATCCAATCCAAGATCCATTCAATCCTCTGAGTAGCATTCTCTCCCATTATAAAAATCCATGGGCATTCAGATTCCTCAGCATCCCCTGTGAGAGTTATCCAGTGTTCCACAAACATTGTAAGCTGTTTACACTTCTGAAATCATCTATACAGTCACAGTTCTTTCTCCTTTCTCAGTTGAAATCCAGGGAAACGCAATCAGGAAGGAGCTTGGAAGATACTTCCACAAGTCATCCAAGAGGGTGGAGACCAAAATACAAGCACTGCAGCTTCAAAGGCCTAGCTGCTGGCTGACAAGAACTTGTTTTTAGGCCCAAGGATAAAAATACTCAAGATGGGCCATTTTCCGTAAAATGCTTAAGAAGAAATGAAAAATTATAACAGAATTATTTGGAATCTTAAGGCATCTTTTTCATCTGGAAGACCTGCCATTTCTAATATCCCTTTCCTCTAAAAGCCATTCTTACAACAGCCCAGATTGAAACCACTAGGACTGAAAAGGGGAAAAGTTCAGAAAACCCACAGTGAATTAGAGAAAACAGACTTTATACCAAGAAAATAGAAATTTAAGAAGTGCAAGGGAATTTGCTCTCACAGGAAAAGAAGCCTGGTATGTATAATCCTCCTAGGAAAATTCATATTATCCCCCAAGACAAGACTCTAAATAAACTGTGTTACCACTGTCGAATTTTTAAGATTTTTTAAACTAACATTGGGACTACCAGAAAATGTAATGTGCTCTTACACATTACAATGCTTCCCTTCATTCTCTTACTTTGCAAGCTGTTTTTTACAGTTCTCTTTGGGTACGTGGACAGCAGCATCCCTCAGTAATAAAAACAACACTGGAAGCGATGACCTATTGGGTATTTACTAGGTGCCAGGGACTGTGCTGAGTATTTTATAGTCATTAAGTCTTTTAGCCCTCACAGTAATCATTATAATCTGGTAGTATTAATTATTTTTTAGAAATAAGAAACTGAGGCTTAAAGAAATGAAGAGAATTTCCGAAAGATTGCATACCTGAAAGGTAGCAGAGCCAGGGTTCAAATCCCTGACCTTAGTAGTACTATACTGTTTCCGTTGCTAATGAAAATGGAGGATGCATTAAGTATAAACTTGGCTTACTGCCCTGGCATTTGGGTATGAAAAACAAAAAAATGTGCCTTCTTCATCATGTCCCCTCTCACCCGTAAAACTGAACTCACAAGTGATGGGGCCAGGGAAATCCCAACAAATCGGAATTACAGAAAAGCAGCTTGAAAATGAGTGTTTAAATATCGGTTGATTAGGTTGGAGTAAAGAGTGGGATGGAGGAGATTAACTAAAAGCCCAATGAATATGGGGAAATTCTCCATTACATTGGTCTTGGCAACTGTTTCTTGGGTAATACCTCAAAAGATCAGGCAACCAAAGCAAAAACGGAAACTAAAAAATTCCGTTCAAGCTAAAAATTCCCATCAAGCTGAAAAATTCTGTGTGGCAAGGGAAACAGCAAAGTGAAGCGACAACCCACAGAATGGGAGAAAATATTCGCAAACTATCCATCTGACAAAGGATTAATACGTGAATATATAAGGAACTCAAACAACTCTACAGGAGAAAAATCAAATAATTCAATTTAAAAATGGGCAAAACATCTGTAATAGACATTTCCCAAATGAAGACATACAAATGGCCAACAGGTATGTAAAAAATATTCAACAACATTAATCATCAGAGTAATGCAAATCAAAACTGCAATTAGATACCATTCCATTGTAGTTAAAAAGGTTTCTATCCAAAAGACAGACAATAACAAACGCTGGTGAGGATGTGGCCAAAGGGGAGTCCCTACGCACTGTTGATGGGAATGTAAATTAGTACAGCCACTATGGCAAACAATATGAAAGTTCTTTAGAAAACTATATAACTACCACATGATCTAGCATTCCTACTGCTGAGTAAATATCCAAAAGAAAGGAAATCAGTGTATCGAGAAGATATCCACACCCACATGCTTATTGGAGCACTATTCATAGTAGCCAAGATTTGGTATCAACCTAAGTGTCCATCAACAGATGAATGAATAAGGAAAAGGTGGTACATATACACAATGAAGTATTCAGCAATAAAAAGGAACAAAATACTGTCAGTTGCAACAACATAGTTGGAACTGGAAGACATTATATTCAGTGAAATAAGCCAGGCACAGAAAAACAAACTTCTCATGTTCTCACTCACATGGGGGAGCTAAAAGTTAAAGCAATTGAACCCATTGAGATAGAGAGTAGAAGGATAATTAGCAGAGGCTGGGAAGGGTAGCAGGGTGGGAGTGGTGGGGGGCGGGGAAATGAGTAATAGGTACAAAAATAAACTTAGATAGAATGAGTAAGATCTAGCATTTGGTAGCACAACAGGGTGACTATAGTCAACAATGATTAATTGTATATTGTTTAATAACTAGGCTGGGCATGATAGCTCACACCTGTAATCCTAGCACTTTGGGAGGCCGAAGCAAGCAGATTGCTTAAGCTCAGGAGTTTGAGACCAACCTGGGCAACAT
>NW_012111142.1:50915-88792 GCF_000951035.1 Colobus angolensis palliatus
AAGGAAGAAAGAAAGAAAGAAAGAAAGAAGAAAGAAAGACAAACTACAAGAGTGGAATTGGAATATTTCTGACACAAAGAAATAATAAATGCTTGAAGTGATGGATACCCCAATTACCCTTATGTGATTATACTTTGTAGCCTGTATCAAAACATCACCAGTGCCCATAAATATATATACCTATTATGTACCTAAGATAATTTTTAAGATATTTTTAAATTTAAAGCCCAATGAAGGGACAAGTTTAACCTTCAGTTTTATTCAAGATACACAGAGGTGACAGTCCCAAGTACATCTGCTGGTCTGTAAATGTAATCTCATTTATTTATTTAAATATGGTCAACTTTTCTTTACTCTGGTAAAACCTTACTTTGTTTTCTCCTAGCTATGTTTATATATTTAGATTTAAATTTATATAAGATATATGCATATATATGTATATATGAAACTACACATAACAATTCAAGTATCCAATATTTATATACTATACCTACAACAACCCAGAATCTAAGAGAGAAACAGACAGTAGGCAAAATGTTCTTTCCACACTCAAAATAGATATGACAAACATCATGTACTTAGAGCACAGCCTCATCCTCTCTGGTGCCCACACTCAGAGCTTACAAGCTTTTATTTTACTCATAATTACTCAATTCCACTGCTAATAAGTAAATAGAAAGAAAAGATTGTTAGAGACAACATCCTTGGCAGCAGCAAAAAGTGACAACTAACAGACAAATAGTAAAACTATAAAAAACTCCACTCATATACAGTAGTTGCTTAATATATTGTTGTTGAATGAATGGGTGAATGAGCAAACTTTCCAAAAATTCTATTATACAATTGGTCAAACTGCAGTGTGTGTGAAAAGTTTCAGTTATCTGTGTGCAGAATATGAGTCAAGAATTAGTGTTATATTAGATTGAATAAACTGTTTTAGAGAGTGGTAGGAACAGAACTAACATAGGCAACCTTCATTAAAGGCAGATGTGTGTGTTTTTCTGTTTGTCTGTCAGGGTGGGACAGTGATTGTTGTAAGGATTCAGAGATCTCAAAGAAATGAAGAACAGCTGACCCTCATGGAAACTGGAGCCATGGGCTGGGAAGCCATCAGGTATCTGGACAGCCATATGGCCCACCTCATGTTCTCCCTGGAGTCGTCTCTCATCTGTGTTACTCTTGGTTCTCCTAGAAACTTTAGTATCCATGAGGCTTTAACTAGTCCTCACTTTCAGCCTCAGTGTTGGAACTTTCAGCTCATCTCCCCAGAGATAGGTCTTAATTCCAAATACCCAGGAGAGGAATTTGATTGGCCCAGATTAAATCAGATATTTACCTTTTCTCCAACAAGTCATGGCCAAGTCTGGCAAGGTAAAACATTACAACCACTACTAGAGCAGCATTCAGGATTTATTCACTCAATCATGAATTTACCTCCTTACATATAATATGTGGTCCTTCACCACATGAAACTCACATTTGAGAAGAGTTAATGGTCACATTTTATGCTTCACATGTCAAAGAAACATAATACTTTGTTTCAGTCACTCTAGTGGAGAAAAGAGAAAACTCATTTAAATTCATTAAAGAAATTTAATGAGTACCAACTATATTTCCTACACGGTGCTAGGTGCTGTGGTTCTAATGGAGCACAAAATGAAACCCAGTCCCTGCCTCATGAGTGAAATTTCAATGTTACCATCAAAATTTTAAAGTTTTTCATGTATAAAATACATATCTATTCTGTCCTGTTTTCAAAGGCAGAAGTCACATCAGAGAATGAAAGTTACATAAAAGAAAACAGCTGAATGAACTATCTCACTGTTAATAGATTCCAGAAATAAAGTTAAAATTCCCAGAAGACTATGCTTCCCTCTCCAACTACAACAAGTGGAGATAACTATGAAGAATATTATCAAAGTAATTCAGCATGAGAGAAAAGGTTTACGGCATTTGCTAAAGTGCCTTTTAAAGCTAAGTTTCCAAAATGGAGCTTCGGGGAATGGTGTTCAGAAGCATATTAACTCCATCTGACACTCCAGTTCACCTTAGAGAGAGGGCTTCCCAACAGGCTTAATTACATCATTCCCCATCCTCATTCTTCTTGGATGTACTGTCTGTACAGACAACATTGCAGAAACGTTCAAAGAGACCCACAATGGCTCCAAAAGAACATTTTTATAAGCAATATTGTAGACTGACTGTACAAATTGGTAATGGAAGCACTATAGGATCTATTGTGACTAATCTGTTTTTAGAACAATACTGAAAATGGCACAACTTGTAGCAGACAGGAAAATAGGCTGACCTCTCAGAGAGAGAGAGAGTGTGTGTGTCTGCATGTGACAACAAGAAAGGATTTATGTAAGCAACCTTGAAGATCATCTGAACCCCACCTCCTCCTGTATGAAATGTGATGGTGGCTCTCTATGGCAACAGAAAGATACAAGAAAGCCAAGAATTTCAAATGCAGACTTTTGGACCCACCACAGGGCAGAGGGCTTGAGTCCTGACTCCCTCATCTCCGCCTTTTATTTCATTTGTAAAAAGGATATAATCACAACACTTACTGCACATAACGAATAAAAAAGAAAAAAATATACATGAGGCACTTAGCCCGGTCAGTGCCTGGCCCATGGTGAGCATTCAAGATACGTTAGTTGTAAATTAACATAATTATGAACGTGTGTTGACTGCTTTATCTGAATTTTCTCATTACTCTTCCCTGTTTTACAGATGAAGAAATGCTTTATGGATGAAGAGATTGAGACTTAGAAGAGTTAGCTAAATTGATCAATGTCAAACAGTGAGTGGCATGGATGGAATTTGAATACAAGTAGATTTCAAACAATAGTTTAAACCCAAGTAGTTTCCAACTACTTCAGGTGTATTCTCTCTCTGGCATCTTTACTACCTGACTTGTCTGCATTTCTGGTCACATGAAACGAACATGAATTTAGTTGTCTGAAAGACAGTTCCTCTCACTGACCAGATAGCAGATTTCTTTATAAACATATACAATATTGTGATGAATTTCAGAACAAAAATCATAGCAGTATCCTGACCATCCTTTTCTTCAAAAGAAGCATGCAATTATCAGATTCTAGTAAACCATATTGAAGGATGCGTCTAATAACCTAATGTTTGCTCTGAAATTGACCTAAACAAATCTTGATCTCGTTGGTTTGTTACAAAATATGATCTATTTGGGTGTGGAACAACCTTCCTTCCCCATGAGTTGTTATTGAAGCCAGAGGCTTTTCTGTTGCACGGAATACTCAAGATTCTGGTCTAATGGCACTATGCCTCATCCAGAGTCCTCCTGTACCTTCGGTGTTCTTTATCATCGTTCTTTCCTAGTTCATACTGACAAGTCTCAGTGTTAAAAGAACCACTGATGACGCTCTCTTTGTACAGTCCACAATAGAATAAATATTGACCAGAATGTAGGAAAACCTTGGATGTGTGACAACACTGACTTGAAAGCAAATCATTAGTTTAAAAAACAAGTGTGTGATAAGCAAATTCTTAAAAAAAAAAAGTGTGGGAGGCAGGTATATGTAACAAAACTCCCAAATGATGTTAGTAAATTAGATTTTAAAATCTAGAAGTAAAATATTCTATCAATTATATCAAATAAGAGTTTATAAGGAATTTCATGTCCCTTGATTACACAAATATTAAGCTCCTACTATGGGCCAAGTAATCTAGGAATGAGGGGTATCGCAATAGTAGTCTAGTGGAGGGATACAAAACATACAATAAAAAAGTTTAAAGGCCAGGCACAGTGACTGGTACCTTTAATCCCAGCACTTTGGAAGGCCGAGGCAAGAGGATCTCTTGAAGGTAGGGGTTTGAGACCAGCCTGGGCAATGTAGCAAGACCCTACCTCTACAAAAAATTTAAAATTACCCTGTAGTGATCTATGTGCCACTGCACTCCAGCCTAGATGACAGAGCAAGACTTTACCTCAAAAAAAAAAAAAAAGGAGAGAGAGAGAGGAAAAAATTTAAAATGTAAAATGTAAAGTCGTGATGAAAGTTCTAAAGAAAAACAAAACAAGGAAGAAGATAGACAGGTAGGATGGGTGGTCACTTTTCCGATAAAATTATCAGAGAAATCATCTTAAAAAGTTGATGGTTAAAAGTTGATGGTTAAGCAGGCACTAGAATGAATGGAGAGACAGAGCCATGTGGATATCTGGAGAATGGATATTCCAGTAAGAGGGAATGGCAAATATAAAGGAATAATTGAGAAATAGTTCAAAGGACTGAGGATGGCAAGAGTGACGGGAAATTAGTAAGAGGTGAGGTTAGAAAGGGAAGGGAGACCCAGATCATATATACCAGGTCCTGGTAGGGCATTTTAAGGACTTTGATTTTATAGCAGGTGGCCTTGATAGAAGTTAATATTCACAGGCTGATGTCACACAAGCGTAAGGTTGTTGTGACATCATAACTCCCTCAAAAACTTAGGAGACAGGCCTTATTCCTTTAGGTAATTCCATGTTGAATCTATCATTGTATAAGGGTTCTCATTGTCCTATAACATCACCTGTTTTTTGTAATATCAGGTTGTATTTTTCCAATCTGAAAGGTAGGAAATGGTGGTACATTGTGATTTTAATTTTCATTTCCAAGATTACTAATGAGTTTGAGAAGATTTCCATGGTATTATTTGTCTTTTTCTTATTGATTTGTATATTCTGAATACTAATTATTTGTTAGATACACACGCGTGCATGCACACACACACACACACACACAACGTTCTCCAAGTCTGCTTTCTGCTGTCCTTACAGTGTCTCCTGATGAACAGAAGTTCTTAATGTACTCAAACTTACCAATCTTTTTCTTTATGGTTTGTGCTCTTTGTGTTTTGTTTAAGCAATATTCCCTCCCCCAAGTCACAGATACTCCCTTTGTAGACTTTTACCTTCCACATTTACTTTTTTTTTTTTTTTTTGAGACAGTCTCACTTTGTCACCCAGGCTGGAGTGCAGTGGCAAAATCTCAGCTCACTGCAACCTCCACCTCCCGAGTTCAAGTAATTCTCATGCCTCAGCCTCCCAAGTAGCTGGGATTACAGGTGTGCACCACCACACCTGGGTAATTTTTTTGTATCTTTAGTAGAGACAGGGTTTCATCATATTGGCCAAGCTGGTCTCGAACTCCTGACCTTGTGATCCACCTGCCTTGGCCTCCCAAAGTGCTGGGATTACAGGCTTGAGCCATCATGCCTGGCCTCACATTTACATTTTTAATAGACATGGAATTGATATCTGTGTTCATGGTAAAGTGAACATCCAGTTCCACTTTTTCCATGTAAGTAATCAATTATTTCAACCCCATATGTTGACCAATTCCCTCATTTCACTGGTTTTCAGCAATGCCATCTCTGTCACGTACCAAATTTGTTATATTCCATTCCTCCCTTGGTCCCTTAGTCCTCATACCAGTCACTCACTTCTTATTTAATAAGCTTGATAATAAAATTTGCTTCATCTTTTTCAGGACAATTTGGGTCATTCTTGGACCCTCAAGTCATCTATATAAATTTTAGAACCAGCTTTAAAGCTTTGTCATTTCAAGCTTTTAAGTATAACACAGATTGCCTTCAGATACATATTTTAATCCCATTGAATTTATTGTTCCATTTGAGTAGATACAGCATCTCAAGATATTTTGTCTATAAATTCATATATATGGTATATCTTCTATTAATTCCAGTATTTTTAATATCTTTTAATAAATTTAATAATTGTCTCCATTAAGGTCTTTATTTTTTCAGATCATTCCCTGGTGTGTGTGTGTGTGTGTGTGTGTGTGTGTGTGTGTGTAAAATTGCTATTGTAAATTAAATTGTAAGTTTTAATTTCAGCTCTTTTTGAGCTTTGTTGCTGTTGTATAGAAATACAATGTATTTATATATTGATTTTTATCCAACAACTTATCTAAACTTTTTAATCAATTTTAGTAATGTATCTGTAGCTTGTTGTAGGCATTCTATATTAAGTCATCATATAAAATTTTTAATAATGCTAATTTCCTCTTTTTTCTTCTAATTCTTACACTCTTCTTTTTCTTGTTTTTATTTAGGGTTTTACTTAACTTTTCTTCTGGGGTGGTTTTTTTTTTAGTAACATTAGCAAATTACCTGAAAGATAATGTGCCTGAAGTTGTACCAAACTTGTACCAAAGTTGAAGTATATTTACGTATCTGAAATAAATTGAACTTGATAATGATGTATTAATTCCTATACACATTGCTGGAATTACTTTTAAATAATATAAAGTATGGGAGTTTTGTACCTATGTCTTAAACATTGGTCTATAATTTACTTTTACTTATTATACTTATTCAATTCACTTTTAGAATGAAATGAGTTGGGCAACTTTTTCTTATCTTTTATTTTCTGATACAACTAAAGTAATATAGGGATTTTCTGTTCCTTGGAAAGTGTATTTGGACTCGCCTGTAAAACCAACAGAGTCTCTATCTAGTAAGGAATGTGGTAGTAAAAGGAAAGGATTGATAATCATATTATATTATTGATGTATTTAATTTTCTATTTCACATTTATGCTGGGAGGTTGTGGGGACTTTTTTCCCCGAAATCTACTTTTCTAGACTGTTACAGGCTGAATCATGTTCCTAGAAAATTCGTATAAAGTCTTAATCCTCGATTCCTCCAACTGTGACTGTATTTAGAGATAGGGCCTTCAGAGAGGTGATTATGTTAAAATGAGGCTGTTAGGGTGGGCCCAAATCTAACCTGCCTATTGTTGTTATAAGGAGATACATGTGACAGCAGGCATGCCTGCACACAGAAGAAAGACCACGTGAGGATACAGTGAGAAGGCAGTCAGTCATCTGCAAGCCAAGGAGAGAGGCCTCAGGGGAAACCAAACCTGCCAACACCTTGCTCTTAGACTTCCATCCTCCAAAGCTGTGAAAAAATGAATTTCTGTTGCTTAAGCCACTCAGTCTATGGTATTTTGTTGTAATAGCTCTAGCAAACTAATATATACATATCTATTGGAGTGTAAGCTAGTTGTTCAAAATATTTTTTTCTTTCTCTTTTTATCCTGTATTTTGCTTATTCATATCTTTTCTTTTTTTCTTAGCCTTGTTGAAGAGTTTTCTGTCTTATTAAGAGTGAACCAGACCTCCTGGTTCAGATCCTGGCTCTGCTGTTAATAGTAGTGTGAATTTTGACAAGCTACGCGACTTCTCTTAGCTTCTTTTTCCTCTTTTGTAAAATGGGGATAAATATCCTCATGTATATATCTTTAACAAATAAATAAATAAATAGGAAAAAAAGAAAATCTACTCAAACCTGTAAATTTCCTCTGCCATAGCGACTTCCAGTAAATTTTGATATGAGAGGCTTTTGTTATCATTCACCTATAGGTATTTTGTATTTTCCTTTTAAATTATCATTTACTGCAAGGGTTAACTGGCACCCGTATTCCATTTTATTCTGTTTCCAGAGATAGGAAGTGTTTTGTCTCCCATTGCATTTTAGCTTCACTCTAGTCCTTTCTGGATACATCTGTCTCCATGCAGTTCCTGGTTCATAGACACCATATCTTCTTGTACGTTTCTGAGGATGCCAAAGTATTTCTTAAATATTTTTCTGGATCCAAGACTAGCTGGTTTTCACATGTGTATTCTTCCTCAAAAACCATCTCGATATGGTTTCTTTCCTTTGTTGCACAGTATCTTTTATTTTCTACCATAGGAACTATTTTATTTTTCTTCTCTACTTCTTGAACAAGGCAAGACCTATTAAAGCTCCAGGTTTTCAATAGGTAGGGTGGAAAGAGTTTCTGTTGGTCCTGCTCATTGTCCATTGGTATGGTGGTTGACTGCTTTTCTTAAATCTAGAACTGAAGGGTAGATTGAAGGGCACTGCTCTCATTCTAAACCCTCGATTCTAGCTGGCTTCCTTCTAGCCTGCTTCTGTTTTTCGTGGGTTAACACGTTCCTTCCACCTAACAGAGCTTTTTTTTTTTTTTAAATGAGCTAAACTGATTAAATACATACTGAGATCAGGTTTCTTTTTCAACTTAAACCTTCAGGACTGTATTGCTGGGAATTGCCTTCTTAGAAAGCAGTGAATGCTGCTGATTGTCTTCTACTTTCTGCCCAGGTGTTTTGGGGGATTTGTTGTTTAGTATCTACCTGATATTAAGAAGATGACAGTTGAGTTTGATGATGGATATACAGAAGATCAGGAAATATGTACTCTGTCTTAGAAAGCGCTTTTAAAAAGGCATAGAGGGCTTCCTCAAAACCCATTTTCTTTATTTGTCTGAACAAGTGAAGAAGTGTAAACTACTGCTCTACCTCTGGTCAGGTAGATGTCTCTGGAAGTGAAGTTGGTATATGCCAGATACACTTTGGAAATTGCTTCATGATATGTCCTATCTCTATAATTTTCTTACATGTAAAGAAGAAAGTTTCCAAACTCTGGGGACAAGTTTATTAACCTGTCTGCCTCTCTCGGTTTCCTCACCTGTACAAAGGGGAAATGTACCTCTATGAAGCATAAAAGGCATAGTCCATATAGAATACTTAGAACTATGCCTGGATATCATAAATATTCCATTATCATTATTTAATAATGATGCTGCTGCTATTGTAAAAAAAAAAAAATGTCCTGTACTAAGAGCTATGAGACTTAGGTGCATTTCTATCCCCTCCAACTGAATAATCCTGAGCTTTATTTTCCTTCCTGTGCCTTTTTCCGTTTGTAAAATTATAGTGTTGAGATGTATAATCTCCAAAATCCTGCCTGCTCTGACATACACGCCATGGAAGCTGTAGCATCATTTTGCTTCATGAATCCTCTGGGATTGGAAATTCTTTATAAGACTGTATTAAACAAACACAACTCTTTCTGAATCCTGCAAAACAAAACTGGACCTGGGACAAGTACTTTAACACTTTAAGTTCCATTTGTCCTCAACCCGGTTTGGCCCTGACCAAATGTAGGGTGTGATTTTTTCTTCTCCACTCCTTCTTACACAAGGCAAAACCTACTCAAACTCCAGGTTTTCAATAGATGGGGTGAGTACCGTTTCCACTGGTCCTCCTTGTTGTCCATTGGTATGGTGGTTGACTACTTTTTTCAAATCTGGAACTGAAGGGCAGATTCACTGGCGCTGACCTCATTCCAAAACCCACCTTCTAGCTTCCTTCTTTCTTGTCTACCCCTACTTTTTGTGGTTAACATGCTCCTTCCATACAACTGAGTTGTTTTTGTTTATGTTTTTAGTGAGCTGAACAGATTAAGCACCCACTAAGATCAAGTTCCTTCCTTTCAACTTAAACTTCAAGACTCAACTCTAACTGAACTGCAGACAAGCAAGCATGGGAATGTGTATGGCATATGAGCCACTTAGATATCGAAGTTGGCATGCAGCAAAATCTGACTAAATACATCTCCCTGAAGCAGAGGTCCACACAAAACAATTTGGGAAAATGAGCTCTAAAAGCCTTCAAAAGACCTCTTTCTACCAACCTACCATAATTCCCCAGTGTTTAAGAAAACATAGCAGCCTTTTAGATTTAATATAATTTTACAGTTTTCATTGTGATTCTCATATTCATATTCCACACAATAGAGTGAATTAGGATGGACGGCCCCATTCCCCAACCAAAGGGGGACTTGGAGAGCCAGTAATTGGCAGAAATGTCAGTGGGACCTAGGTCTCCCGAATCCTAGCCTGGGTGCTTTTCCACTAAACTTGGTCTTCCTCTTAGTTTTTATAAGAAGTCCTTCAAGCTCTTGCACATATTTAGGTCAAAATTACTACTTTCAGACCTATTGTCTGATTTGGAAGGAAATCTTGTAATTACAGGATGACTTCAAAACAACATTCAATTGAATAATAGGAGTGTGGGTTGCAGGTTTTGAGCATTGATAATACCAAGAAACCTTCCATTTATTTGGTTGAACAAAAATAGTAATCCAATGTCCACTACCCAAAATGGCCCAAGTAACTTTAAAAGCTACTCTAAAGGGATGAAGAGCTGTGGGAAATGACTAAATGGCACTGAAAGCAGTACTCTGCTCTTTAAAAGTTCAAAAATTAGGCAATCTGGGTGAGAGAAAGATGTGATCTGAAGGAACCAGAACACAGCCCTGAACAAATTCCAGAACTTGTAATGTGGTCAAGTTATGCAATCAAGTGCTAAAACCAATTTTGGGGCATTGCTTTAAAAAGCATTCCTGTTGAACCCATTTGAGGGCAGGTGGCCTCTTCAGTATGGCCTTGCACTTGTGTGTGACACCTGCCCTTGGCCCCAGGCACAGTGTACACTCCTTTGGTGTTGCAAGGATCTGACTCCCAGTGTCTGCCACAGGCAGCATTCAAGTGATGACTCGAGGTTCCACCCATTAAAAATATGCCTCTCGCCGGGCGCGGTGGCTCACGCCTGTAATCCCAGCACTTTGGGAGGCCAAGGCGAGCGGATCACAAGGTCAGGAGATCGAGACCACGGTGAAACCCCGTCTCTACTAAAAACACAAAAAATTAGCCAGACATGGTGGCGGGCGCCTGTAGTCCCAGCTACTCGGGAGGCTGAGGTGGGAGAATGGCGTGAACCCGGGAGGAGGAGCTTGCAATGAGCCAAGATTGCGCCACTGCACTCCAGCCTAGGGGACAGAGCGAGACTCCGTCTCAAAAAAATATATATATATGCCTCTCACATGGCACTGCCTTACCCTTCTTGCAGAAGTGGAAATAGTACAGCATTTCTGAAGGGCACTTTGACAGTTGTATTCATTCAAGTATCCATCTTCGGACAAAGAGGTACTAAGCTACCTCTCCATGCCACGCACTCTGTTAAGGACTGTACATACGGAAGTGAGCAAAGGAGACAAAAATCTCTGCCCTTATGGAGCTGACATTCTAGTGTGTATGCGAGAGTGGGGCCATGGGGAGGTGGGGAGATAAGTTACTCTGAGGAAGCAAAATAAATTAAAAGGTAATGAATAAATAGAACATGAGAAATTCTATGGAGAAAACTTAAGCAGTAATGGGGATGGGGAATGGAGGTGGGTTATAATTTTAAATAAGGTGGTAAGGAAAAATCTCATTGATAAGGTGATATTTATCCTAAAATTATGTTTAAAAGATTATAGCTACAAAAAAAGAAGAAAAACTGAATGGAAACACATAAAGTGCAATTTGTGGTTATCTTTAGAAGATACTTGCGGTAATTTTCTGTGGACCGTGCTCTGCATACGTGTGCTTGTGTGTGTTTAATTAGTTGGAAATTTTGACAATGTACTCTGGCATCTTTATTTCTTAAAAGACCCCACCAAGCAATTCTGAGGCACAATAAAATATAAAATTGTTTTCTTTGCACCTTACATTTTAAGTTCTATGCTCAAAAAGATTCTAGAGCTCTGGGCATGCTGAGTTCAATATTTTAAGTTATACGTATTTTTTAATTGTCCTGAAATTCCCCTCAGTTGGGTTACTAAAGAGTTATATGTAAATATCTCATAGTGCATTGAGAGAAATGAGTGATGTAATCCATGTAAAGAGGTTAGCATCATGCTCAATAAATGTTTAGCTGCCATCAGTGTTATTATTGTGAGAGGCTTAGTGGAGAACTTGCTGTTTGATCTGGACCTTGAAAATGAAACGGGTAAAGGATGTGGATAAAGGTCAGATGGTGGATTATCTAGGCAGGAGAAATACATTGGCAAAACATGAGGAATGAGCTCATCATGAGCAAAGGCAAGTCTCCCTTTCATTCAGTAGAAATTTCTGAGCTATTGGACCACAGGCTCCAGGAGTTCTGAGGCTGTGTCCACCCTGTTCACTGCTTTGTCCCAGCACTTAGTACAGTACTTTACACAAAAAGAGCTGTAAATATTTGTTGACTGTTCAAAGTATTTTAACCACCACTAAAAGCATGTTCATTTTAGATGTGTCCTCAGGCAGCTTGTGTGACATCAGTTGTCATTTTAATAAAGAGCTAATCAGAGCCACCCTAAGAAAATGATTTCACCAAGATATAATCAAGCTACAAAAATAAAATGTAATAATTTTTGGATTTGTATGCAATAACAACTCATTCATCTGGTATGGTTAGGAAATTAGTAACTTATTTAGAATGGAAATATCCATTTAATGCTAAAGGTTTTCAATTCTATTTTAACCAAGTTGGATGGAAATATTTTTAATTGGGGGGGGTTTGTTTTGTTTGTTTGTTTGTTTTGACACAGGGTTTCATTCCATCACCCAGGCTGGAGTGCAGTGGAGTGATCATGGCTCACTGCAGACTCAACCTCCTGGGCTCAGGCAATCCTCCCACCTCAAGCCTCCCAAGCAGCAGGACTATAGGCACGCGCCACCATGCCCAGCTAAATATTTGTATTTTTGTATAGATGGGGTTTCACCATGTTGCCTAGGCTGGTTTCGTACTCCTGGGCTCAAGTGATCCTCCTGCCTCTGCCTCCCAAAGTGTTGGGATTACAGGTGTGAGCCAGCATGCCTGGCCTATTTTTTAATTTTTATTACAAATATCTATGGCTTTTGAACACTGGATATAGAACAAAACTGAGCCTTTAATGAATCTGTGTAATGAACACAAGTCATGAGCAACCAAAAACCACTTTGACTAACATATTTTATTAGAATGTTTTAAAGTAGTCTTCCAAATGAAAAGAAAATTGGACAACCAGTCTTGAAAAGGTCAGGGACCATGCAGCTCCAGGGTTCTACATGGAAGGAAAGAATTCAGGGTACCACCATAAGGATGAGTCAGCCCAATTGCTTTGTGTTCCTCTGCTCAACATTCAAATTCCTGCAAGAAGGTGACTGACTTGTCTTGGACCATAAGCTCAGCCTTGTCCAGGACATGGGAGAGCTCCTTACATGATGGTTCCTTTGGAACAGAATACAAATTGGGAAGGGTAATTTTCTGAAGAAAAATCATAGTGCTACCTCCAGAAGAGAGCAGAATGAATGCTGAGCATGTGAAAACACAGAAGTCCAACACAAGAATGAATGATCATTTTGAACACCAATTATAGTATTAACTTGTAATTCAGTAATGTTCTTGAAAACTGATGTTTAAGGTTACTTTTCTCCTTTAATTAGTGGTCTCAGGCCTCTTTACTTTTTGAGTTTCTAATTTTTATAATTCCTTTGTCTTTTTTTTTTCATCTTTCAAAGTGATTATTTTCTTGCTACTTTTTTTTTTTCGAGATGGAGTCTCTCACTGTCGCCCAGACTGGAGTACAATGGTGTGATCTTGGCTCATTTCAACCTCCACCTCCCAGGTTCAAGCAATTCTCCTGCCTCAACCTCCCAAGTAGCTGGGATTACAGGTGCCGGCCACCACACCTGTCTAATTTTTTGTATTTTTAGTAGAGATGGGGTTTCACTATGTTGGCCAGGCTGGACTCAAACTCCTGACCTCATGATCTGCCCACCTTGGCCACCCAAAGTGCTGGGATTACAGGTGTGAGCCACCGTGCCTGGCCTTTTCTTGCTGCTTTCAATTTACCCACTTTAGGTAGTCTCCATCCATTTTCTTCCTCTATTTTGCTGTGGACTAGGAAATGAAATAAACAAGCTTGTTAGATGTGTGTATGTAATGAGACTGTGAATCAGTGTGGGTCTATGAGTAAAGCATATGATAAATGCATAGACTTGGTGTCATTTACATGACTGCTCAGAGACTTCTCTTGCTAATGGTTAGTTGTTTAGCTACTTAGATAGTGACCAGATGAGGAATTTCTCTGTAAATGACATGTTACCAATTATAAGAACACCATGTCCTTTTTATAATTACTTTAAATTCATTTTCACCATATCATTGAAAGGAAGGAGAGGGCAAATATTTGCTCAGTTTTAAAAGTATGAAAAATGGAGCCACAGAGGGCTTAAGTACACCAGGGAAAGGCTAGTGCTGAGCCCCAGGTGCCCTGGTTTCCATTTTAGAAGTTAGTTAATAGATTCAGTTATGTCAATATCAGGAGATGTACAGAATCATAGGTCAAAGACAGCTTAAAACTTCTGGGATCACTAGGGGATACAACAAGTGTATGATGTAGACAGAAAAGCACAGGGAAAATTACATATGTGGCTGTAAAACACACATACAAAGCTGTTAACTGCACCCACAAATGGGAACAAACATTGATTTCCCTGTTCAACCACTTTTAGCAACAACTTGGATGAAGATACTAAAAATATGTTTAACAATTTGCAGGTGACACAAAATTGAAAAGGATTGCCAGTATATTTAATGAGAGCACCAAGATCCTGGCTGAAACTATTGGCTAAAATGTAATTGTGATTAGACAATATGAATTTTTCAATTTCTTATGTTTATAGCTAACATTCTAATTTACAAACATGGTGTAGGGGAAGCCTTACTTGACAACAGTCATACAGGTTTTGGTTTGCTGCAAATAAAGAAATAATAATACCATTTATTGAATATAGTGCTAGCATCATACTAAGTGCTTTACGTGTACTATGTCAGTTCTCACAATTCTAAGACATAGGCATCATCATTATCCCCACATTGTAAGTGAGAAACTGATAATCTGAGAAGTTAGACAAAATGCCCCGAATCTGACAGCTAATGAATGTTGAAACCAGGTGTCAAATCTACCTAAATCCATGTCTTAACCAATATGCTGCTGTTATTATGTAAAAATAAATGCCATTATTAAAAGATTCAAGGAAGTCTCTTTGTAATACTCATTTTAATTGAAGTATGGTGATTGTCATTTTCCAGGGGTCAATAAATTTTGTATTGATTTATATTTTTATAGAGATACTGTCATAGCATATTCTGAAACCACTGGAAAGCATGCCATATGAGATATCAATGGGAAAACAGAAGAGTATAAAAGGTGCCTTCAAATATAGAAATATGAAACAGGACTTATTCATGGTGTCAAGAAATTGGCCTAGACATTGGATTTAGCCAGACTAGATCCTTCTCTCTTAGCTGTGTGACCTTGCACCAGTTCCCTCACCTGTAAAATGTGCAGGATGATCCCTGCCTGGCAATAATGTTGCAAGTGTTACAAACAATGCATATGAAGCTCCTTGGCACAGACACTGGCACAGGGCAAGTGATCAAGAGTATTATCATTGCTTTTTGTGGAAGCTAAAGAACAATGGACTTTACCTCAATATTAGGAAGAATGGCACCTGTAAGAAAGTTAATTGACTGCCTTGTCAGATAGTAAACTTCCATCCCTGGGGGCACTTAGCCAGCATTTATATATGTATTTTAGAGGAATGCTGCACTGCATTGGATGAGTTTTTGAATTAGATGCTATCTGAGGTCCCTTTTAAAGATGAGACTCTATATAAGAACAGATGTGCTTTGCTTCATCTACAAAAATGCACTAACCAGTCAGCAGTGGGACATCCTCATCTTATCCATTCCCCATTAAGCAAAGGGCACATCCTTTCCAAAAGCCTGACAAGGTAGAGAACTATTTGCAACCCCAGGTTGGTGCACACTCTTTATGTAGTTAAGCAGCTCTGAAGGGAAAGTGACTTTGGCATCAATTATACTCTTTTAAAAAAGAAATATATATATATGTGTGTGTGTGTGTGTGTGTGTGTGTGTGTGTGTATACTTATTTATTTATTTATTCTGAGAGCATTGATATTTCATGTTTGGTGAAATATCAATCCTGTGTGCTATGCACACAGGTCAATCATCTACTTCATTCACCATTTAGCTATGGCTATAAGTAAAAAGTATATTATATATATTATATATATATACACACACACACGTGTGTGTGTGTGTGTGTGTGTGTGTGTGTGTGTGTGTGTGTGTGTGTTTTAGCCACAGCTAAATGACCCAGAGGAGTAAGGTTCGTTGGATTGGGAAGAAATGGAAGGAGAAAGACTGCAAGTTAATTTCTTCATCCACTCCACCTCTTTTCCTAAATGACAGCCCTGTTTATGAATTACAGCATCTGGTCTGAGTTGCCTCATTTTACTACCTCACTCTAGCATGACATTAGTGAATTGATTTTATGCCTTGTGCTTTTTTAAAAAAACGGATGTTTGGTAATACCTTCTAGATACATGATGTTTTTAAGACCTCAGTTGCTCTTTGCTTTCTGAACCAAATTTCATAGTATTTATTCACAAAGGCCAAAAAAAAAGTTTACTCTGTTACTAAAGTTTGGAAATTCTTCTGAAGTGATGAAAAGAATAATTACAAACTGACTTTAAGCCTTAGGGAAGTGTTTTGGGCATTTTGTTTACAGTCCAGAGAGATGAAATCTGCCTCTTTGAAGTCTTCCTCTTGACACATTTCTGGCCAGGCTAAGGTAAAGTAATGAGATTTTCTAATATCGCGGGATGTTATGTTTCTATTTTGAACTTTGGAAATTTTTTACCATTTGAAATTTATTAAAGTCAAATGATTCTCTATTCCACATGCTACTCCTGCCTGTAAATCTCTTCCCCTAGCTCATGACCAGACTGTTTTCTACTCACCCTTCAGATCTTTGCCAGAAGAGTTCATCACTTCATAAAGCCTTCCCTGACTACACTGTAGAACTTTGCTTGCAAGTAGATCCTTCTTGAAAACATGATTCTCTGTTTGTTCATCAAAGATTTGGTCAAAGGTCTTTTGGAAAAACAGGTCAACCAGGTCGTTTTTTGACTGGCCACATGGGCAAAAGCAATCGTGTACAAAAGTCATGAACAACACAAACATTGTAGAGGCACAAGACCTTCCAAAGTTTCATTACTACATTCCCTAACACTTTCTGGGACTATAATGTTATCAAGATAATGCTGTGGGAAAGTACAAATTATCTCAATATGTGGGCGTATTTATCCAATAGCAGTAGCTTCCAATCAGTGTGTCTTAAAGATTTGCCTTTTGTTTTTCCCATGCCCTGACCCCACAACCCGTTATCATAAATGTATGAGGGCAGGGACAAAGTCCACAGTGCTCCTCATCTTACTCCTACTGCCCAGCACAGAGAAGGTACTCAATAAGCAATCATTCAGTAAATGAGTGGATCCTACCTTAAGTCTGGTTCTCCTTGCATGGAGACAAATTAGGAGTGATCAAATCAAGAATACATAAAAACTTGGGGAGGGATAGCATTAGGAGATATGCCTAATGTAAATGACGAGTTAATGGGTGCAGCACACCAACATGGCACATTGGCACATGTATACATATGTAACAAACCTGCACGCTGTGCACATGTACCCTAGAACTTAAAAGTATAATTAAAAAAAAAAGTTAATGAAAAAAAAATACATAAAAACTTTTATATCAGCAAGGGAAGTTTGATTATCAAATAAGTAACTCTTTAATCCAGCATTACTTGGTTACCAGTCATCAGGAGTATTGTCTTTCTTTACTGCCACATACAAGAACACTTTTGGAGCTCTTCCGGGGGAACTGCCTTCAGAAGCTGTTTTTTGAACCACGCGAAGAAGGCTGTCTCATTAATTTTTATTCTTACCCACTTTACTGCCCCCAAATGACTATCAATCATCCACTTCACTCACCACACTTAACTTCAGATAATTCCTTATATGTTTTTAGAATTATCTAGTTATTACAAAATATTTTGCACATTTTTGAAATAAGGTTAGGACTTTCCCCTACACTGATTAACTTGGATAAAGAAAGCACTCATTTGGATATTGAGAATGTTCGTTGTTTAACTTGTTGCATCAAGTTTCACTCCTGTTACATACAGATAAAAGAGTTTTCATTATAAATATTAACGGTAAAGTCATAAGCAATGTTGGGTTATCAGTAGTACATCATCCCACTAAAATTAGAAATTTCTCTGTTTGCTTATTTAGGAAGAAGAGCAAGGGATTGGGAGGCGCCCCACTAGGGATTTACATTATTCATTCACAACTTTATCAAGGTTACCAATAGTTTCTACTAATTAATAAGTGTTTTTTCACATAATGAAAATGAGATTAGAGCTACTCACCAGGCAGAACTAGAACCAATGTTAAGTTACAAAATATCAACTTCAACATTGTTAGGAAAGACCAGCCAACGATTACCGAAATCCTATTTAAAATATGTAGCTGCCAATTTCCTGGCCTCTGATTTTTGTGCTTTCACCGTGAGGGGCTTATCATAAATCCTAGACATGATATTTGATCTTCTTGGTGATGGTGGTGAGGTAGGAGTAGTTATTTCAGCCCCTCTTAGGCTATTAAAATGTCAACATTGGCACAATAAGTGTTTAAAATATAATGATATTGTTTAGGGAGGAATGTGGTCAGCTAGCAGCCCAGTGGAATTTGAGAGTTTCAAATGAAAATAATGGACTAGAATTTAGGGGAAAGGATGCCTAAGGGAAGATAAGGAAAGCAAGCCAGGCAGAGAGGGAAACATTTCCCCCCAGAATAAAGCCTTTTCATTTTGTTGGCTGTATGCCGTGCTTTAGAAGGCTTCCCGGCTGGCTCTGACCTAATCTCACATCAAATATCAATGCTGTGTGCTGTGCGCACAGGTCAGGCATGGCTTTCTCTGTTTTAGCAGTTCTGGATCAGTGCAATAATCCTTGGAGGGTCAAGAGGCACTGAGAAAGAAATGAGAATGAGGATGAATACAGCATGTGCTTATCGGTGTTAAAGCTCAGTGTCCACAGCAACTGACTGGGCCCAGATAGGCCAGCCCAGGCCAGCTGGAAAGTGTACGTATTATCAAATAACTGCACACAGGCGTATGCATATACACTGTTTTGCTAAATGTTAAGAATGACCACTCATACCTTAACCCAATCATTCTAACTAGACTCGGTGCATTAATTGACTCTACCTTGCTCTTTTTGGCTGGAAAGTTCTGGTGGAAATGTCAAATTTCTCGTTATAACTTCTGATTTCTGCCCTGTGCTCCTTCAAGAGAACCTGAGTATTTAGTCATCTGTTGCCAACAGTATATATTCCAAATGCTCAGGCCCATCCTAATCTGGCTCCAGCCTAACTTTCTAGGCTGATAACTACTTCTGCTCTTCATGAGTCTTTACTCAAATCATCTAGTCTCCAAAACACACCTTGTGATGTTCTAGTCCCGGACCTTTGCCTGTGCTCTTAGCTCTTTCTTCTCCGCATTGTCCTCAACTTCCAAGTACAAGCTCAGTTATTTACTCTCAGAGAATGATCTCATCACAGCTCAGGACACAGACTAACTCCACACTCTACACCACACAGACACAACCCTGCCTCATCTGTATTAGCCCATTGGACAGCATAGCTCAGGTTTACAGAAGTAATTACAACCTGAGGTGTGGACCATGTGCAGTCCACAGACACATTTCCTTCGACACAGATTGGGCATACATGATGATTAATAAAAACTTTCTGAACTAGTTGCCAACATTTAAAAACTAGAATTTTCGACATTAAAAAAATGAATCTAGATTTTCAGCTTCTTTTGAAATACCAGAAAATGCATCTCAGTTCACCTTCCTGCATGGCAAAAATCACCCAGCACTGAACAGAGCAGCAGCTACTCTTTTATTTGAGGCTTGTGTCTCCTATTAGGTATAGCTCCCAGCACTTTCTTATTTCTTATACCCAACTTGCTTTACTCATTTAGACTTCCTGGCTGGATGCTATGGGGATTTGAGTTTGCATGTACACAACGCACACGCATGTACACATACACCCACGTCACACCAACGAACTGTTGAACCTCACTCTCCAATTCATACGGTTCCATAGAGCTATAGCTCTTCCCAGGAAGGATGCCATGACAGCAGAACAGAAACAAACTGAACACCATAACTTGGCTCCAGCCTTCTCCCAACCAAATGTCGTCTTCTTCCTCCCACACCAGGTAGGAATACAGGTTCTAGTCCTCTGTGGATTTTGCCTCAACTCTGTTTTTTCCAAGGTTACAAAACAAAAATATTTACTCCTGCTCTGCCATCAATTTTTTAAGGAAGCTTTTTATTTTAGAATGGTTTTAGAATCACAGAAGTGTCACTAAGAGAGTACAGATTGTTCTCATGTAACTATACCCCATACCCAGTGTCCTCTGTAATTTGTAACCACTGTAAACCAATTCTAAAACATGAATATTAACTAACATCCACACTTTACTCAGATTTCTTTAGTTATTCAGAGTTTCCTTACCAAATATCCTCTTTCCCTTCCTAAGATACATCCAGGACACCACATTACATTGAGTCAGCATGTCTCCTTAGTCTCCTCTTGTCCATAAGAGTCTCTAAGACAGGCAATCACTTCCAAGATGGCCGAACGGGAATAGCTCTGGTCTGTAGCTCCAGCGAGATCAATGCAGAAGACAGGTGATTTCTGCATTTCCAACTGAGGTACCTGGTTCATCTCACTGGAACTGGTTGGACAGTGGGTGCAGCCCACAGAGGGTGAACTGAAGCAGGGCAGGGCATCGCCTCACCCAGGAAGTACAAGAAGTAGGGGGATTTTTCCTTTCCTAGTCAAGGGAAACCATGACAGACTGTAGCTGGAGAAATGATACACACCTGACCAAATACTGTGCTTTTCCCACAGTCTTAGCAATTGGCAGACCAGGAGATACCCTCCTGTGTCTGGCTCAGTGGGTCCCACGCCCACAGAGCCTTGCTCACTGCTAGTGCAGCAGTCTGAGATCGACCTGTGACACTGCAGTTTTGACGTGGGGAGGGGCATCTCCCATTGCTGAGGCTTGAGTAGTTCACAGTGTAAACAAAGAAGCCTAGAAGCATGAAATGGGTGGAGCCCACTGCAGCACAGCAAGGCCTACTGCCTCTATAGATTCCACCTCTGGGGGCAGGGCATAGTAGAACAAAAGGCAGCAGACAGCGTCTGCACACTTAAACGTCCCGCTTGGACAGCCCTGAAGAGAGCAGTGGTTCTCTCAGCATGGTGTTCAAGCTCCGGAAAATAGACAGACTTCCTCCTCAAGCGGGTCCCTGACCCCCGTGTATCCTGACTGGGAAACACCTTCCAGTAGGGGCCAGCAGACACCTCATACAGGCAGGTGCCCCTCTGGGAGGAAGCTTCCAGAGGAAGTATCAGGCAACAATATTTGCTGTTCTGCAGCCTCCACTGGTGATACCCAGGCAAACAGGGTCTGGAGTGGACCTCCAGCAAACTCCAACAGACCTGCAGCTGAGGGGTCTGGCTGTCAGAAGCAAAACCAACAAACAGAAAGGAATAGCATCAACATCAACTAAAAGAACATCCACACCAAAACCCTATCTGTAGGTCAACAACATCAAAGACCAAAGGTAGATAAAACCACAAAGATGGGGAGAAATGAGAGCAGAAAAGCTGAAAATTCCAAAAAACAGAGTGCATCTTCTCCTCCAAAGGAATACAACTCCTCGCCAGCAAGGGAACAAAACTGGACGGAGAATGAGTTTGACCCGTTGACAGAAGTAGGCTTCAGAAGGTAGGTAATAACAAACTTCCCCGAGCTAAAGGACCATGTTCTAACTCATCGCAAGGAAGCTAAAAACCTTGAAAAAAGGTTAGACAAATGAATGGCTAACTAGAATAAACAGTGTAGAGAAGACCTTAAATGACCTGATGGAGCTGAAAACCATGGCACAAGAATTTCATGACGCATGCACAAGCTTCAATAGCCAATTCAATCAAGGGGAAGAAAGGATATCAGTGATTGAAGGTCAAATTAATGAAATAAAGCAAGAAGATAAGATTAGAGAAAAATGAGTAAAAAGAAATGAACAAAGCCTCCAAGAAATATGGAACCATGTGAAAAGGTCAAATCTACATCTGATTGGTGTACCGGAAAGTGATGGGGAGAATGGAACCAAGTTGGAAAACACTCTTCAGGATATTATCCAGGAGAACTTCCCCAACCTACCAAGGCAGGCCAATATTCAAATGCAGCAAACACAGAGAACACCACAAAGATACTCCTCGAGAAGAGCAACCCCAAGACACATAATTGTCAGATTCACCAAGGCTGAAATGAAGGAAAAAATGTTAAGGGCAGCCAGAGAGAAAGGTTGGGCTACCCACAAAGGGAAGCCCATCAGACTAACAGAAGAGCTCTTGACAGAAACCCTACAAGCCAGAAGAGAGTGGGGGCCAATATTCAACATTCTTAAAGGAAAGAATTTTCATCCCAGAATCTCATATCCAGCCAAACTAAGCTTCATAAGTGAAGGAGAAATAAAATCCTTTACAGACAAGAAAATGCTTAGAGATTTTGTCACGCCAGGCCTGCCTTACAAGAGCTCCTAAAAGAAGCACTACACATGGAAAGGAATAACTGGTACCAGCCACTGCAAAAACATGCCAAATGGTAAAGACCAAGGACACTATGAAGAAACTGCATCAATTAATGGGCAAAATATCCAGCTAACATCACAATGATAGGATCAAATTCAAACATAACAATATTAACCTTAAATGTAAATGGGCTAAATGCCCCAAATAAAAGACACAGGCTGGCAAATTGGATAAAGAGTCAAGACCCATCGGTGTGCTATATTGAGGAGACACATCTCATGTGCAAAGACACACATAGGCTCAAAATAAAGGGATGGAGGAAGATCTACCAAGCAAATGGAAAGAAAAAAAAAGCAGGGGTTGCAATCCTAGTCTCTGATAAAACAGACTTTAAACTAACAAAGAACAGAAGAGACAAAGAAGGCCACTACATAATGGTAAAGGGATCAATGCAACAAGAAGAGCTAACTATCTTAAATATATATGCACCCAATACAGGAGCACCCAGATTCATAAAGCAAGTCCTTAGAGACCTACAAAGAGACTTAGACTCCCACACAATAATAATGGAAGACTTTAACACCCCACTATCAATATGAGACAAATCAATGAGAAAGGTTACCAAGGATAACCAGGACTTGAACTCAGCTCTGGACCAAGTGGACCTAATAGACATCTACAGAACTCTCCACCCCAAATCAACAGAATATGCATTCCTCACAGCACCACATCACACTTATTCTAAAATTGATCACATAATTGGTAGTAGAACACTCCTTAGCAAATGTAAAAGAACAGGAATCACAACAAACTGTCTCTCAGACCACAGTGCAATCAAATTAGAACTCAGGATTAAGAAAATCAATCAAAACCACTCAACTACATGGAAACTGAACAACTAGCTCCTGAATGACTACAGGGTAAATTACAAAATAAAGGCAGAAATAAAGATGTTCTTTGAAACCAATGAGAACAAAGACACAACGTACCAGAATCTCTGGACATTTTTAAAGCAGTGTGTAGAGGGAAATTTATAGCACTAAATGCCCACAAGAGAAAGCAGGAAAGATCTAAAATCGACACCCGATCATCACAATTAAAAGAACTAGAGAAGCAAGAGCAAACACATTCAAAAGCAAGCAGAAGGCAAGAAATAACTAAGATCAGAGCAGAACTGAAGGAGATAGAGACACAAAAAAACCCTTCAAAAAATCAATGAATCCAGGAGCTGCATTTTTAAAAAGATCAACAAAATAGATAGACCGCTAGCAAGACTAATAAAGAAGAAAAGAGAGAATAATCAAATAGACACAATAAAAAATGATAAAGGGGATATCACCACCGATTCCACAGAAATACAAACTACCATCAGCGAATACTGTAAATACCTCTATGCAAATAAACTAGAAAATCTAGAAGACATGGATTAATTCCTGGACACATACACCCTCCCAAGACTAAGCCAGGGGAAAAAGCTGAATCTCTGACTAGACCAATAACAGGTTCTGAAATTGAGGCAATAATTAATAGCCTACCAACCAAAAAAAGTCCAGAACCAAACAGTCCACAGCTGAATTCTACCAGAGGTACAAAAAGGAGCTGGTACCATTCCTTCTGAAACTATCTCAATCAATAGAAAAAGAGAATATCCTCCCTAACTCATTTGATGAGACTAGCATCCTGATACCAAAACCTGGTAGAGACACAACAAAAAAAGAGAATTTTAGGCCAATATCCCTGATGAACATAGATGCAAAAATCCTCAATAAAATACTGGCAAACAAAATCGAGCAGCACATCAAAAAGCTTATCCACCACAATCAAGTTGGCTTCATCCCTGGGATGCAAGGCTGGTTCAACATATGCAAATCAATAAACCTAATCCGTCACATAAACAGAACCAAAGACAAAAACCACTTGATTATCTCAATAGATGCAGAAAAGGCTTTTCACAAAATTCATCCGCCCTTCAGGCTAAAAACTCTCAATAAACTAGGTATTGATGGAACATATCTCAAAATAATAAGAGCTATTTATGACAAACCCACAGCCAATATCATGAATGAGTAAAAACTGGAAGCATTCCCTTTGAAAACTGGCACAAGACAAGGATGCCCTCTCTCACCGCTCCTGTTCAACATAGTGTTGGAAATTCTGGCTAGGGCAATCAGGCAAGAGAAAGAAATAAAAGGTATTTGATTAGGAAAATAGGAAGTCAAACTGTCTCTGTTTGCAGATGACATGATTGTACATTTAGAAAACCCCATCATCTCAGCCCAATATCTCCTTAAGCTGATAAGCAACTTCAACGAAGTCTCAGGCTACAAAATCAATGTGCAAAAAATCACAAGCATTCCTATACACCAATAATAGATAGAGAGCCAAATCATGGGTGAACTCCCATTCACAATTAATACAAAGAGAATAAAATACCTAGGAATCTAACTTACAAGGGATGTGAAGGACTTCTTCAAGGAGAACTACAAATCACTGCTCAACAAAATAAAAGAGGACACAAACAAATGGAAGAACATTCCATGCTGATGGATAAGAAGAATCAATATCGTGAAAATGGCTATACTGCCTAAGGTAATTTATGGATTCCTTGCTATCCCCATCAAGCTACCACTAACTTTCTTCACAGAATTGGAAAAAACTACTGTCAAGTTCATATGGAACCAAAAAAGAGCCCACACAGCCAAGACAATCCTAAGCAAAAAGAACAAAGCTGGAGGGATCATGCTACTTGACTTCAAACTATACTACCAGGCTACAGTAACTGAAACAGCATGGTACTGGTACCAAAACAGATATATAGATCAATGGAACAGAACAGAGCCCTCAGAAATAACACTACACATCTACAGCCATCTGATCTTTGACAAACCTGACAAAAACAAGAAATGGGGAAAGGATTTCCTGTTTAATAAATGGTGCTGGGAAAACTGGCTAGCCATATGTAGAAAGCTGAAACTGGATTCCTTCCTTACACCTTACACAAAAATTAACTCAAGATGGATTAAAGACTTAAATGTTAGATCTAAAACCACAAAAACCCTAGAAGAAAACCTAGGCAATACCATTCAGGCCAGAGGCATGGGCAAGGACTTCATGACTAAATCACCAAAAGCAATGGCAACAAAAGCCAAAATTGACAAATGGTATCTAATTAAACTAAAGAGCTTCTGCACAGCAAATGAAACTATCATCAGAGTGAACAGGCAACCTACAGAATGGGAGAAAATCTGCACTCTACCCATCTGACAAAGGGCTAATATACAGAATCTACAAAGAACTTAAACAAATTTACAAGAAAAAAACAACCCCATCAAAAAATGGGCGAAGGATATGAACAGACACTTCTCAAAAGAAGACATTTATGCAGCCAACAGACATATAAAAAAATGCTCATCATCACTGGTCATCAGAGAATGTGAATCAAAGCCACAGTGAGATACCATCTCACACCAGTTAGAATGGTGATCATTAAAAAGTCAGGAAACAACAGATGCTGGAGAGGATATGAAGAAATAGCAACGTTTTTACACTGTTGGTGGGAGTGTAAATTAGTTCAACCATTGTGGAAGACAGTGTGGCAATTCCTCAACGATCTAGAACTAGAAATACCATTTGACCCAGCGATCCCATTACTGGGTATATACCCAAAGGATTATAAATCATGCTACTATAAAGACACATGCACATGTATGTTTATTGCAGCACTATTCACAATAGCAAAGACTTGGAACCAACCCAAATCAATGACAGACCAGATTAAGAAAATGTAGCACATATACACATCATAGAACACTATGCAGCCATAAAAAGGATGAGTTCATGTCCTTTGCAGGGACATGGATGAAGCTGGAAATCATCATTTTAAGCAAACTGTCACAAGGACAGAAAACCAAATATCGCATATTCTCACTCATAGGTGGAAGTTGAACAACAAGAACACATGGACACAGGGCAGGGAACATCACACATCAGGGTCTGTTGCAGGGTGGAGGGCTGGGGGAGGGATACCATTAGGAGAAATGCCTAATGTAAATGACGAGTTGATGGGTGCAGCAAACCAACATGGCACATGTATACCTACGTAACAAACCTGCACGTTGTGCACATGTACCCTAGAACTTAATGTATAATAATAATAAAAAAAGAATTTCTAAGATGTTTGTTAACAGATTTGGGGAGTATTGGCCAGGTATTTTATAGAAGGCACTTCAACTGGGAGATGCTTGATGATTTTTTCATGATTAGGTTGAGGTTTGGGGTTTGGTGAGGAAGACTACAGAAATAATATGCCAAAATATATGCCATTGATGCTGACCTTGATCCCCTGGCTGAGGTGGGGTTTGTCAGATTTCTCCACTGCGAAGTTAGTTTTTCCCCTCTCCATAACTGTACTCTTTTGAAGGAAGTCAGTACGTGCAACCCACACTTGAATGCGGAATTACGCTCTACCTCCTTGAGTACAAAGTATCTACATAAATTATTTGGGATTCTTCTATATGGGAGATCCGCCTATTCTCCACTAGTTGTTTATTTATTCAATCATTTATTTGTATCAGTATGGACAGACTCGTGGATATTTATTTATACTTTAAAATCCAATACTATTTTGTTGACTTTGTTGCTCAAATTTTTCTATCTTCTGTCATTAGGAACTCTTTTCCCTTGCTACAGTTCCTTTTAACATATCCCCTTTGTTGTGTGATTTTTTTGAGTTTTCTGAGCACTTCCTTATGCCCTGGTACATTAGGCCCATGTTTGTATTTACTGCCCCAGTGCTAGAATTGACTGCTTCTCCTAAGAGCCCTGGTTTATTTTACTGAAGAATTGTATTAGAAAACTGGATCTGGGGCCAGGCGTGGTGGCTCATGCCTGTAATCCCACCACTTTGGGAGGCCAAGGCAGGTGAATATCTTGAGGCCAAGAGTTCAAGATTGGCCTGGCCAACATGGTAAAAACCCATCTCTACTAAAAATACAAAATTAGCCAGGCGTGGTGGCGGGCACTATAATCCCAGTTACTTGGAAGGCTTTGACAGGAGAATCACTTGAACCCAGGAGACAGAGGTTGCAGTGAGCCAAGATCACACCATTGCAGTCTGGCCTAGGCAACAGAGTTAGACTCCATCAAAAAAAAAAAGAAAAGAAAAGAAAGAAAATGGGATCTAGGTGCCTGTATTCCATTTTATATACTTTTATTTTTCTCAATACCCAATTTCTAATTTTATAAAGTATTTCAAAGGTTTTTTTTGGGTTTTGTTTTGTTTTGTTTTGAGACAGAGTCTCACTCTGTTGCCCAGACCAGAGTGCAGTGGTGTAGTCTTGGCTCAGATTCCCTCAGTGGACTGAGGACTGCAACCTCAGTCTCCCAGGTGGAAGCGATTCTCCTGCCTCAGCCTCCTGAGTAGTCGGGACTACAGGTGCCCACCACCAAACCCAGCTAATTTTTGTATTTTTAGTAGAGACAGGGTTTGACTATGTTGGTCAGGTTGGTCTCGATCGGCCTCCCAAACTGCCAGGATTACAAGCATGAGCCATCGTGCATGGCCACTCTCAAAGGTCATCTTTTTGGTGACGAGTTCCACGACTTTGTCTAATAATTCTTTCTTTGAAAGGTATTTAACACATTATTATTCTGAGGAGGGGGCGGGCACACATAGATCTGTACCTATGCACATACAGTAGAGAGCCAGATCCATAGAAAGAAAAAAATGGGTAAAGAGATAACAAAAGGTCAATTATTTTAGAAACTCCACTGTAACATGTACCTCAGATACACTCTTTCCAGCACTCAGGGAGGTGGTGGTGCAGAGCAATGACAACCAGAGCACAGTGATCAGGAGGACCTGAGGTGACTCCTGACTCTGGCACTTGCTAGCTGTGTCCTTTGGGAAAGTCACTTTATCTGAGCCTCAGTCCTCAGCTATAATATGGAGATCATTCATTCATTCGACAACTATATAGTGTTTTTTATGAGCACTTACTACATGCCAGGTACTCTTCTCATTGCTGATATGTAATATAGATTATAATCTGGCTCTTACTTGGCTTATTATTATGTGGATAAGAACATAGTAAAAAAAACAAGGATAATTTAGTGATAAGTACTACGAAGAAAACTAACCGGCAAAAGAACAGAAGGTATTATACGCACATGGGCTCATTGTAGATTATGTGGTAAGGGAAATTCAAATGAGGTCACATTTAACAAAGACCTAAATATTAATAGAGAGCTAGTTATATAAAGATATAAGGGAAACTTCTTCCAAGCATGGGGTATAGCAAGGGCAAAGGTTCTGAGGTAAGATGATCTTGGAGTGTGGAAATAACAGAGAGAATGGCTAAAATGGTGGAAAGTAGGCAGGGTAGCCCTCCAATAATATTGAAGAAATAGGTAGAGAGTAAATCATTATAAGTGCTGGCAAAGAATTGAAATATATCCTATGTGTAATGGGCAAGTCTGCCAGTTATTGATTTATTACATTTGAGTTCTAAATTCACGCTTCTTTGTCCTGGGTTGGGATAGCAGAGCTGGATCCTGTGAACATTTCCCTTTGTTAGTTGGATAATGAATGGCAAGCCTTGTCAGTAGAGGGCATTAGAAAGACGCTGAAGGAAGAAGGAGTTCCACTTCCTGATGTGAGTGCTTTTTTGGTTTGTTCTTGCCACACATAGCTGCCAGTGGCATGTGAGATAGATTGAAGGTGCCTCCCCAGTGAACTTTGCTGGCACTCCAAAGGGTGGCTTTCTAGTGAGTTTGGCCAGCATACCATAGGGCAGCTTCCAAGTGAGTTTCAGGAATGTCCTCACAGGTGTCTTCCCAGCCAGTCTTTCCAGCACCCTGAAGGGCAACTCTCAGAGGTCAGTTCCCCAGAGAATTCAGTAGTACCCCAGCTGGCTTCTCGGTCAGTACCATTGGCAACACCATGGGTGATTCTCTGCCTGCCAACATCTTAGCCAACTTCATCATCCAGGGGTGCTGAGTCACATACTGCAGACGACCTGTTGCCCTGAGAGAAAATGAACAAAAAAAAATCTCTCTACACTTTGGGAGACAGACAGGAATACATGCAGAGCTCTTAGCCAGATAAGCATAAAATCTCACACTAAAGGTATATTTACATCAGTTCCTTTCACCTATAGATTATGTCTGTCTGACAGAAATGAAGCGTGCCTTTGATGGACTCAGCAATAGACTGGACATGGCTGAGATAAGAATTGTTGAGTTTGCAAATATATTAATAGAAACTTCCTAAATTTAAAAGCAAAGAGAAGAAAGACTGAGAAAAAAATGGTGCAAATATCCAAGAACTGTGGAACACTTACAGAAGGATAATAAAGGCATAATGGGACTAACAAGAGGAGAAGAAAAAAGGAACAGAAAAAATACGTAAAGAAACATTGGGTAAGAATTTTCCAAAATTAATAACAGATATCAAAGATTCAGGAAGCTCACACAACGCCAAGCAGGACAAATACCAAGAAATATCTACACCCAGGAATATCATGCAGAAAATGAAAGAAAAAAGAAAATCCTTAAAGAAGCTATAGGAGGGGGAAAAACAAAAAACAAAAAACAAACAAAACAAAACAAAAACCCCTTATCTACTGGAGGAACAAGGGTAAGAATTACATTGGAATTCTCTTCAAAAACGACTCAAACAAGCATAAGGTGGAGTAAAATAAAGTGTTGAAAGAAAGAAATCACCAATTTAGAATTTTGTATCCAGCAAAATTTTCATTCAAAAGGGAAACATAAGATTTTCTTGAATGAAAATTGAGGGACTTTGTTGTCAGTACATATGCCTCAAAAGAAATGTCAAGAATTTTTCAGAAAGACGGAAAATAATATAGGCCTGAAACTCAGAACTAAATAAAGATGGGAAGAATATTTGAGAAGGAATAAATGATGGTACCACTATGGTGACTCTAGGTGGTGAAAGAGCTAAAGGAGCCTCCTGTATCTCACATAAAAAGACTTTCCCTCCACTATTACCATAATTTGTCCCTCAGTATGAATTAAATTCTAAAATATTTTCATCTAAATTTGAGGTTTGTGGATTCCCTACTGTAGTCAAAGCTGTTCGCAGCACTATGGTAGCTCCAGTATCACATTGCTGGCACATTTCGAATTGCTTGCCGTATAAGTTTCATAGGCCTCAACTCTATAAGTATTCAGGTATCATAGGCTAATTCAAGTGTACTCGAGATGCATAGAAGGGAAAGAAAGCTACTGGCCTTTGAGAACTCAAAACTCATTCAGGTGAATCACTCAGAATGGGTACAAATATACTATCAACTTCAGCTTTGAAATTACGTGAGTAGTTTGCTTTACCTATGGATTTGGATTCTGTTGTAGCCTGTCTCGAAATTTAAAAAGAAAAGAAACATGAGAACACTGTAAACACTGTAAGTGGATGCTGAGAAAAAAGGTGGACACATGGAGTTAAAGAGTGGAATTATAGACAATGAAGACTCAAAGGGGAAGAGGTGAGAGGGCAGGTGAGGAGAAATTACTTCATAGGTACAGTGTATGTTATTCTGGTGATAAATACCCTAACAGCCCTGACTTGACCAGTACGCATGTAACAAAATTGCACCTGTACTCCATACATTTATATGAACAATTTTTTAAAACCATGTAATAGACATGAAGAATGGCTTGATGGCTTATTAGTAGACTGAACGTGGCTGAGGAAAGAATTTCTGAGACTGGGTATCTTTCAGTAGAAACCTCCAAAACTGAAAAGCAAAGAGAACAAAGTCTGGAAAAAACAGGACAGCATATTCAAGAACTGTGAAACAACTACAAAATATAAACATATGCATGATATGAATATAGAAGGAGAAGAAAGTGAAGGAAAAATTTAAAACTTCTACTTTTCTTATGCTTAACTGATCTAAGAGGTAACAGTTTAAAAATAACAATAGCAATAATGTATTAGGTTATATACACTTATGTATATATCTTATGTGTATCTATATGCTTATGTATGCTTAAATATAAGTAACATGAATAATAACATTGATACAAGGGATAGGAGGAAAGAATTGGGTTATTTTGTTATTAAAAACACTACCCATGAAGCAGTATAATGTTATTTAAAGGATTGGATTCTTGTAAATGTATACTGCATATTTTAGGACAACCACTAAATATGTTTAAATAAACAGATACAATAGATATGGAAAAAAGTATAACAGAGAAAATGAAACCATGTAAAGTATTTAATTAACAACATAAAAGGCAGAAAAAGAGTGGAAGACAAAAACAGGGTCAAAGAACAAGGGCAAGAAATAAAAATCTAACAAATAGAGTAGATATTAACCCTACTATATCAATAATCACTTTGCATGTCAATGGTCTAATGCACCAATCAAAGACAGAGACCACTGGAGTGGATGAAGAAACCAGACCCAAGTATATGTTGTCTACAATAAACCAGCTTTAAAAATAGACATGTATAGATTAAAAACAAATGGATAAAGATATACCATACTAACACTAATCAAAAGAAAACAGGAGTAGCTATATTAATTTCAGTAAGAGCAGACTTCAAAGCAAAAATAGTTATCAGGGACAAAGAGGGGCATTACATAGCAATAAAGAGGTCAGTTCTCTGAGAAGATATACAATCCTTAATATGTATGTGCCTAACCACATACATTAAAATATGAGAAGTAAAACCATCAGAACTGCAAAGAGAGACAGATGAATCCAGGATTGTAGTTGGAGACCTGAATATTCCTCTGTCAGAAATGGACAGATCCAGCAGGCATAAAACCAGTAAGGACATAGTTGAACTCAACAACACCATCAATTAACTGGATATAATTAACATCTATAGACCACTTCATCCAACATTTGCAGAAAACGTTTTCTTCTCCAGTTCACATGGAACATTTACCAAAATAGACCACATTCTGGCCCATAAACACACCTTAGCAAATTTAAAACAACATCTGCTCTCAAACCACAATAGAATTAAACTAAAAATGTAATAACAGAAAGACAACTGGACAATTCCAAAATACATGGAGATTAAACAACACACTTCAAAACAACACATGGGTCAAAAAAGAAATCTCAGAGAAATTTAAAATTATTTTTAACTAAATGAAAATAAAAGCATGACTTTTTAAAATTTGTGGGATACAGTAAAAACGGTGCTTAGATGAACATTTATGCCATTAAATGTATATATTAGAAAGGAAGAAAGATATAAAATCAATCATCTAGGCTTTCACCTTAAAAAACTAGAAAAATAGAGGAACAAATTAATTCTAAAGTTAGAAGAAGAAATAATAAAAATGAGAGCAGAAATCAATGAAATTGAAAACAGAAAATCAATAGAAAAAAAAATCAATGAAACTAAAAGCTATTTTAAGAAAAATAAAAGATAAATAGGCCCTGGACATGGAGATTGCCACTTACAGGAAGCTGCCGGAGGACGAGGAGAGTCAGCTGGAGTCTGAGGTGCAGAACATGTATATCCATATGAAGACCACCAGTGGCTATGCAGGTGGGCTGAGCTCAGCCTATGGGGGCCTCACAAGCCCTGGCCTCAGCTGTGGCCTGGGCTCCAGCTTTGGCTCTGGCACAGGTTCCAGCTCCTTCAGCTGCAGCAGCTCCACCAGGGGCGAAGTTGTGAAGAAAATCAAGACCCGTGATGGGAGGCTGGTGTCTGAGTCCTCTGATGTTCTGCCCAAGTGAACAGCCATGGCAGCCCCTCCCAGCCGACCCTTCCTGCAGCTGCCCCAGAGCCCGAGAGGGAGGTGGCTGTGCAGGGGTGCACAGGCAAAGGAGACCTACCTGAGCCCTCGCCCTCAGTCCACCCCTGGGGGGAGTTCACTGCCTGGGGCACCCTCCTTGCCAATGCCTCCAGCTACAAAACAATTCCATTGCTCTCTTTTTCCAAAATAAAACCTCAGCAAAAAAATAAAAAATAAAAAAGATAAATAAAACCAATAAGCCTCTAGCTAGGATAACCAAGAAGAAAAACAGAAAGATGACACAAGTTATTAATATCAGAAATGAGGCTGGGTGCAGTGGCTCACACCTTTGGGAGGCCAAGGTAGGTGGATAACTTGAGGTTAGGAGTTTGAGACCAGCCTGACCAACATGGTGAAACCCTCTCTCTACTAAAAATACAAAAATTAACTGGGCTTCGTGGTGGGCACATGTAATCCCTGGAATGTGGGAGGTTGAGGCAGGAGAATTGTTTGAATATGGGAGGTGGAGGTTGCAGTGAGCCAAGATAGCACCACTGCACTCCAGCCTGGGTGACAGAGCAAGACTCCATCTCAAAAACAACAACAACAACAAAGCCAGAAATGATAGAAGGAACATCATTACAGATCCCATGGACACTAACAGGATAAAAATGGACAACTATGAACAACTCTATGACTACAAATTTAATTTGATAACCTAGATGAAATGGACCAATTGTTTGAAAGACATGATCTGCCAAAACTCACACAAGAATCAATAAATAATCTGAATAGGCCAATATTTATTAAGAAATTGAATTAATAATTAATAACCTTCCAAAACAGAAAGTACCAGGCCTAGATAGTTTCACTGGTAATAATATCTACCAAATATTTAAGGAAGAAATTATACCAACTCTCTACAATCTCTTTTAGAAGACAGAAGCAGAGCGAATACTTCCCCACTCATTCTATGAGGCCAGCATTACCTTATTACCAAAACTAGACAAAGACATTACATAAAAAGACTACAGACCCAGTATCTTTCATGAACATGGATGCAAAATCCTCAACAAGATATTAGCAAACTGAATCTAACAATGTATAAAATGAATTATACACCATGAGCAAGTGGAATTTATCCCAGATATGCAAAGTTGGTTTAACATTCAAAAATCAATTAATGTAAAATTCACTACATCAACAGGCTAAAAGGGAAGAAAATCACATAATCATATTAACATATGCAGAAAAAGCATTTGCCAAACTCCAACACACATTCATGATAAAAGCTGTCAGTAAACTAGGAATGGAGTGGATCTTCCTCAACTTGATAAAGAATGTCTACAAAAAACCTGCAGCTAACATCATACTTAATGATAAGAAGCATGAAGCTTTCTCACCAAGATCAAGACCAAGATAAGGATGTTCCCTCTCACCACTCCTGTTCAACATCATATTGGAAATCCTAGAAAATACTGGGACAAGAAAATGAAAAGAAAGGTACACAGATCTGGAAGGAATATATATTACTGTCTTTGTTCACAGAAGACATAATTGTTCATGTAGAATATCCAAAAGAATAAGCAACAGACTCCTGGAACTAATAAGCAACTAGAGCAAGATTAATATACAAAAGTCAGTCACTTTCCTATGTATGAGCAATGAACAAGTGGAATTTGAAATTAGAAACACAATACAGCATTTTAGGAGGCTGAGATGAATGAAATCACTTGGGCCCAGGAGCTTGAGACCAGCCTGGGCAACATGGCAAAAACCCATATCTACAAAACAAAAATACAAAAAATTAGCCAGATGTGGTGGTGCACACCTGTAGTCCCAGCTACTCAAGGGGCTGAGTGGGAAGATTACCTGAGCCCAGGAGGTCAAAGCTACAAGTGAGCCAAGATTGCGCCATTGCACTCCAGCCTGAGTGACAGGGTAAGACCCTGTACCAAAAAAAAAAAACAACAAAATATCACAATACCATTTATACCAGCACCCCCAAAACCAAACTACTTCGGTATAAATCCAACAAAATATGTACAAGATCTATATGAGGAAACCTGTAGAACTCTAATGAGAGAAATCAAATAAAAACTAAATAAATGGAGAGACAGTCCCTGTTCATGAATAGGAAGATTCAACAGATGGTGCTGGAATAATTGGATTTCAATATACAAGGAAGGGAGAAAGGAAGGAAGGAAAGGAGGGAGGGAGGGCCTTGATTGATCACTCATACCCTTGACCAAAAAAAACTCAAATGGATTACAGACCTAAATCTAAAATTTTAAACTATAAAACTTTGAAGAAAACATAGGAGAAAATCATCATGACCTTAGGCAAAGATTTCTAAGATGCCAAAAGTATGATCCATCCAAGAAAAAAAAAAAAAAAGATGATAAATTTAATCCTAGCACTTTAGGAGGCTGAGGCAGGTGGATCACATGAGCCCAGGAGTTTAAGATCAGCCTGGGCAACATGGCGAAATCCTGTCTCTACACACAATACAAAAATTAGCCAGGCATGGTGGTGGGCACCTGTAGTCCCAGCTACTCAGGAGGCTGAGGTGGGAGGATCACCTGAACCCTGAAGGTTGAGACTGCAGTGAGCCATGATTGTGCCACTGCACTCCAGCCTGGGTGACAGAGGGAGATCCTGTCTCAAAAAAGATAAATTAGATTTTATCAAAATTTTGAACTTCTGCTCTTCCAAAGACACTAAGGATATGAAAAGACTCCCACATCATCTAGTAGTTAGGAAAAAGAAAAAGAAAATTAAAAGACCAGCCATGGACTGGATAAATATTTGCAAATGAAATATACAATAAAGCCTTGTGTTCAGAATATATAAAGATCTTTCAAAACTCAGTATTAAGAAATCACACAACTCAATAAAGAAATGGACCAATAATTTGTATAGACATTTACTGAAGATATAAAGAGTATAAATAAGTATGTTACAAGATTCTTAACATCGTTAGTCAGAAGGGACCTCACTGATAAAACAGGTTGCAGTAAAGAAGCTGGCCAAAACCCACCCAAACCAAAATGGCAATGAAAGTGACCTCTGGTCGATATCATTGCTCATTATACACTAATTGTAATACATTAGCATGCTAAAAGACACTCCCACTAGCGCCATGACAGTTTACAGATGCCATGGCAATGTCAGGAAGTTACCCTATATGGTCTAAAAAGGGTAGGAACTATTAGAATGGCTAAAATTTAACAACTGACAATTCCATTTACTGATGAGGATGCAGAACTGGGACTCTCATACATTGCTGGGTGAAATGCAAAATTGCACAGCCACTTTGGAAAACAAAATCCCAGTTTAGTACAAAGTTAAAAACAGACTTACCATTCAACTCAGAAATCCAGCTCCTTCATATTTACCCAAGTGAAAAGACTCATTGGTATCTCAGATAAAAATACAGTCAGCACCTCAACTAATAATATCTCTGGTCGTTATGCAATCTCATTTGACTTAGTGGTATCTCACAAAATAGGATGACAATATTTTTCTTAGTTGGAAAATAATTTTATCCTAAAAAAGATTTAAAATTAAGCATAGAAATATTGAAGAGAATCAACCCCGTAATATTAATGGTTTTGTGTTAAATCTGCATATTTGATACTTTATGTCCTTAAAATGTTAAGAGAGTTTCACCTGTTCCTGTTAGCAGGTAAATTTACAACATATAATTGTCTAAGTTCAGTATGTGTTACAAGTTAGAGATTCTTACTTAAATTGCTAACATATTGAAAGATTTGCTGTTTAGGAAAAAACAAACAAACAAACTCTATTCAGTTAACGTAATCACCAAAAGCTCCACAGTAAAACAAGTATTGGCTGATCCTGGTAGTGAGTTTCGCACAGATCTGCTCATTATCTTCACGTTATAAAGACCTTAAGAAGGAAGATAAAATTACAGCCAGCACCCAATGATATCTTACACCATCCTGGATGTGTGACATGATGTAGGAGTAAAGGGATTTGCCTTTCTCCCCACCCTCCCCATCCCCAGCCTGCCCGCCTCCACCCTTCTGAAAGCTTGTTAATCTGAGTCTATAAAACAAACGGACAATAGACAGATTCATGGGAGACAAAGTATACATATTTATCACATGCACATGTGCACAGGAGCCACACCAACTACGAGACTCAAAGAATCAAAGAAGGGCCAGATAGTTGAAGCTTCAATAGAATTTTGAGCTACAGGAAGAAATAGGGTCCTAAAGGCTCCTGCAGGGAGGTAGCAACACTTATGAGAGGGTGTGGGGAGGAAAGGCATGGCGAGCAAAGCCGTCTTGTGATGCAGATGAAGTCTCTCAGGGAGCAGCCCTCAGATGGAATAGGTGCAGCAAAAGTTTCACTGTCCAAACTTTAAAAGTATCAGGTCTTTATTCTCCTTTTCTTGTGAGTTCCTTTTTCCTGATCCAGATAAGTGGACCTCAGAGAAAGTCTCTGTGTCTGTTCTTTACCTTACCAGTGCAGATTTCCTCTACAGATGCAAATCTCCCCCAAAAAGAACAGCTTTTCAGAACTATTCCTGTCTGCTACTTCTCTGAATAACCAACGGAAAATATGCCAAAGAAGTATATTTTGAGGTGACATATTTTGGTTTCCCACAGTGTCATGCACTATTCTAGGTACTATATGAAGAAAGGATTCCAAAAGAAGACTAAGATGTGGCCCTTTTCAATATGAACTCTCCAATCATTTTTCCAGTATTCATTGAATGCTTACTACTTTATCCCTTAGTATTTAAATATAGTATATCTTTTTATATATTTAGAGTTTATATACCCTGCAATAAATTTTTGAAATTTTTCTCCAAGTATTGCACTTCTTTGTGAGATTTAACCATCAGATATAGATTATATATATAAAATTATATATAATTATATATA
>NW_012111142.1:88912-139427 GCF_000951035.1 Colobus angolensis palliatus
TATATTATAATCATATTATTTATGTAATTGTTCCTATTGAAAATTTGGAAAATTGCATTTTCAGAGACAGGGTCTTGCTCTCTTGCTCAGGCAGGTCTTGAACTCCTGGGCTCAAGTGATCCTCCCACCTCAGCATCCCAAAGTGCTGGGATTATTGGCTGGAGCCACGGTGCCCAGTGCATTTTCTAATTAGTTAGTACTGGTGTTTAGGAAAGCAATTGATTTTTTTGATTCTGATCTGTTATCTAGTAAGTTTTATAAGTATAATTTTTTTCTAATAGTGTATAGATTCTCTCGGATTTTCTAAGTAAATAAGAGTATACAATGCAAATAATAATCTGTTTATTCCTTTTCAGTCTTTCTGCCACTTACATCTCTAGCACAATGTTAAAAAGTGGCCACTCTTGTTGTATCAGTTGCCAGAATCAGACTGTTGCTATTAATTTTTGCTTGTCTATTCCTGCCTTATGAGGTCCTCAAGATAAGGGCCGGTACCTGTTCCCTCTAGGTCAGTGATTCAGGATCCTCAGGCTCCTGAGTATGGTCCCTGTATGCAGTCTCCCTTGTAGAGTAACCCTCCACGACGTATGCTGAACTGAGTCAAATGTCACAACTGTGCAGATTTTCTAAGCTTCTGCAGGCACTGTTACTTGATCTTTGTATTCCCAGGTTGGTTTTGGTTTTGGAGGCAGGGAAGGTATTGCTTTATTTTTATTGAGGTATATCATATTTTATTGAGTGTGTATATTGAGTGTATATATACAACCAAATAAACTTGCACAAACTTAAAACTGCTGTGTAACCACCATTAGATCAAGAAACAAATATTCCGGCTGTTGATGAAAAGAGTCAGACTCTATAAAATATTTAAAGAGGTTTATTTTGAGCCAAATATAAATGACCAAGGCACAAGGTATAGTCTCAAGAGATCCTGAGAACATGTGCCCAAGGTGTTTGGGTTATAGCTTGGTTTTTATACACTTTAGGGAGACAAAAGATATTAATCAATACGTGTGGGATATATACTAGTTTAGTCTGAAAAGGCGGAACAAACTCAAATCAGCAGGGTGGAGTAGGGGAGGGGTGATAGGTTATAGGTGGATTCAAAGATTTTCTGATTGGCAATTGGTTGAAAGAATGAAGTAATTGTCTAAAGACCTAGAATCAATAGAAAGAGTGTCTGGTTCAAGATAAGGAGTTGTGAAACCAGGGACTTATGTAGAAGAAGCCTTATAAGGCACCAACCTCTTAGGAATCACCTTTTCATTTTATTTTATTTTTTAAAAAGGGGCTTAAGCCTCAACCCACATATAGCAGAGTCCTCCCAACAAATATTTCTGAGGCATTTGGGGTAACTTATTCTCTTACTCACCTCTTGGTCCATTTTACTCTGAATACTTTCTTTGCCCTGTGTCTCATGCCTCTGCTGTCCTCTTCTCTCTCAGCCCACATTAACCCCACATGCAACCATTCTCCTTTTCTTCACTCTCCTACCCCCTCAATATACTTGAACACCACAGTGAACAACAGTATGTATCACAGGCTTTGAGTGAGAATCTGGGGCAAGGGAGGGAGAAGCAATGGGAAAGGGGAGAGGGTTTCACCACTGCTCTACCAATATCCTTGTTCTCAAAAATTATTAGGCTGTCACCCCAAAGGGTCTCCCTGGCGCTGTTTTAGCCTCAGGCTCCAGCCCTTCAGTGGCCAGGATTTCTGTCACCTTTCCCCTGGATTTCTTCTCCACTGGTGTTAGTGTATCACCCCTCCCCCACTTCCCCTTCGTCATTCTGATGCAAATCCCAAATTCTCCTCACTTTATTATCTAAAACATTTCTAATCCCTTCCGTGTCGTGGGCCATAGCTCTTAACACTCAAATAGCTTATCTAAGATTAAATAAACAAAAAAAGTTTTCTCCTCAGAATTGTGCTACCAGCCATTACAATGATAACTTTCACCCTGGTCCACTATACGAATTAAAGGAATGCAGTCCAAAGGCTAGGACTTAGAAACTACTTCCCTTTCATTGATAGCTTAAACCTAAGGAAGTGTGAGTCCTGACAGCAAATATGCCTAAATGACACCAAAGTCAGCTCCTAGGGTCACCATGAGGGGGAAGTAGCCCCAAAGCACCTGTATGTTTCAGGACTCTCTCCCTTGTCCCCCATCACTCTCCCCACCTCTTTTGCTAAATCAGATGTTAACATCCTCTGTCTGCAGGCCCCAGGGACAGACACCCAAGTGGTCATTGCTAAGGATGTGGCACACCAAGCTCAATGTTATTAGGACATAGTTTCCGTTATTTGGGGTTTACACAGCAATGTTTTTTTTTTTTTTTTTTTGAGACGGAGTCTGGCTCTGTCGCCCGGGCTGGAGTGCAGTGGCCGGATCTCAGCTCACTGCAAGCTCCGCCTCCCGGGTTCACGCCATTCTCCTGCCTCAGCCTCCCGAGTAGCTGGGACTACAGGCGCCCGCCACCTCGCCCGGCTAGTTTTTTGAATTTTTAGTAGAGACGGGGTTTCACCGTTACACGGCAATCTTTGCCAACTTCATTGAAAACATGTTTTCATGAGAATTCATCTCATTCTACCTACTGCTGGCTAAATTTATCTCCGCAGAGTTTAACCACACGGAATGATTAATTAGGGACCAAGCTATTTCCTGAGTGCTTTGCACATAACTGTGATTCTGTGACTCTGTGATTCACTCTCGTTGCTTCAGCCATCTGTCCCTGAACAAAATGCATTTATTTATATTTTCTGCGATTTGTTGTTCTCCTCTTTCAAAGACATAAACATGATTGATTTGGAAAAGCAAAATTGTTTTTTCCTGTCTTTATAAAATAGTTTTAATTAAAACACAGCTAGAGCAATCCCAATAAAACATAATCATGCCACTCCTGTTCATATCTCTAGTGGCGTCTCATCTCTAAATGAATGCCGATGCCTTACGATGACCTGCTAGGCCCCATAGGATCCATCCACCCCTACACACACATTATCTGATCTCCCTCCACTCTCCCTGAAGGCTTCACACCAGCTCACAGCTGTGCTCCAGCTCAGGGCCTCTGCACTTGCTGATCCCTCTTTTTGGACCATCTTGCCCATTGCCACCTCCATAACTGCCCCCACTTCCTTCAAAAGTACCAAGAAAGGTAGCCTTTCCTGGGCACTGTATGTTAAACAGAAGCCACCGTCACCCGTTCACACCCACGTGCACACTCACACATATTCTATATCCCTTTCTTCCTTCCTTTTTTTGCCTTAGCATTTCCACTAACATACCATCCGTTTGACCTATTTGTGAAGTTTATTTTTTGCTTCCCTACCAAAAAAAAAAAGTAAGCACCATGGGGGCTGGGGGTTTTGTCTGTTTTATTTACTGTTCTACCTCCAGCACCTAGAATAATATCTGGCATATAATAGGTGCTCAACAAATATTTCTTGAAAGAATAAATGAATATTAAAAAGAATTGAAAGAGTAGACCTAAAAATAGGTCCCATCGTGTTCATCCTTCTCATTATTCATAGCTCTGTTCAACCACCAATCATCTCGATCCACCCTATTTAAATAGCACCACTACAAGTCATTTTCTATGCCTTTATCCTGATTTATTTCTTCATAGCATTCACTACTGTCAATTTTCTTTTCTTTTTCTTTTTTCTTATTCCTTCTTTTGAGACAGAATCTCTCTTCCTCGCCCAGGTCGGAGTGCAGTGCAACCTCCACCTCCAGGTTCAAGTTCAGCCTCCTGAGTAGCCCATGCTACTGCAGGCCCATGCCACTGCATCCAGCTTTTTTTTTTTTTTGAGATGGAGTTTCGCTCTTGTTGCCCAGGCTGGAGTGCAATGGCGTGATCTCGGCTCACTGCAACCTCTGCCTTCAAGTGATTCCTGGGTTCAAGTGATTCTCCTGCCTCAGCCTCCCAAGTAGCCGGGATTACAGGCGCCCACCACCACACCCAGCTAATCTTTTGTATTTTTAGTAGAGACGGGGTTTCACCAGGTTGGCCAGGCTGGTCTTGAACTCCTGACCTCAGGTGATCCACGTGCCTCAGCCTCCCAAAGTGCTGGGATTACGGGTATGAGCTATTGCAAACCAGCCCAAATTTCACTATTGAATTATTTTTTACTTTAAAAATTATTTGTCTTGCCCATTTGAAGGTAGGCTCCATGAGGGCAAATAATTTGTCCTGTATCTCCTCAGCTTAAAATGTTTTCATTTTTTCCTAATTATCAAAAATCATTTGACCATATATTTTTGGGTCTATTTCTGAATTCTTGATTCTATTCCATTGATTTATATGGGTGTCCTTTCTCCAATACCGCATTGTCTAATGTATAACTTTGTAATAAGTTAGAAATCAGAGAATATGTTAATTTCTCCTAAAAATCTTACCGGGATTTTTACTGGGATTGCTTTCAATCTATAAATCACATTGCGGAAAATTGATGTCTTAACAATACTGAGTCGAATCCATTGGAGGGATGTACATCTGAAGATCCCATAAGCAATGGGAACTCATGTCCTATTGCCCAGCAGTACCCCGAAATAGTGACAAGAACTGAATGGGGAAGTAGCTTTATGATTTTAAGCTCATCAGAGATGGCTTTGCACCAATATTTTAACCTGATTAAAATATCTCTCAATCCAAATAAAGAAATCCAAACCGGAATCAATTTCACATAACATAGAAAAGTAAACTCTTTTAATTGCTAATACTGCCCAGAAGTACATGAGGTTTAGCAGTTCTCTAAAAGCTTTTGAGCACCTGAGTAATCACTTGGGTTATCTAAAATACAATGGGGTTTGTAATCTGACTGATTTGGCTTAGAATAAAAGAGCTCCTAAGATTTCAGCAGTTTCCAACCTGCATGAGGATAAATTCAGATAACGAAGAAACACAGAGTAAAAAAAAGGAAAAAGAAAGAAAATTTTCCTGACATTGCCTTAATTAGTCCTCATAGTTAACAGTAGCAACAGTTCAGCTACTGCCACTTCATGAATCTATACCCATCATATTAGGGGCCATTTTATTTACTCTCTAACTCAACCATGTCTCTCTTTTTTTTTTTTTTTTTTTTTGGTGCTCTGTCGCTAGGTTGGAGTGCAGTGGTGCAACCTCGGCTCACTGCAACCTCTGCCTACCAGGTTCAAGCAATTCTCCTGCCTCAGTCTCCTGAGTAGCTGGGACTACAGGTGAGAGCCACCACGCCAAGTTAATTTTTGTATTTTTAGTAGAGACGGGGTTTCATCATGTTGGTCAGGATGGTCTTAATCTCTTGACATCGTGATCCGCTCACCTTGGCCTCCCAAAGTGCTGGGATTACAGGTGTGAGCCACCGCACCCGGCTAGTCTCTTCTTTATCATGACCATAACCTGGCCAGTGTTCCAGCTAGCACACAATTTCTTTTCCTAAATCAAGCTATTTTATTTATATTATTTATTTCTCAAGCAATAAATGCCAAAGCTTAGTTGGAATATTTTTTGAAAAAAAAAAACAAAAAAAAATGAAGGCTAGGAGCCGTGGCCCATATCAGTAATCTCAGCATTTTGGGAGGCTAAGGTAGGCAGGAAGATCTCTTGAGGCCAGGGTTGGACAGCAGCCTGGTCAATGTAGGGAAACTTCATCTCTACAAAAAAAATAAGTAACTTAGCCAGGCGCGGTGGTCCATGCCTGTAGTACCAGCTACTCAGGAGGTAGAAGTGGGAGGAACCCTTGAGCCCAGGTTAAGGTTGCAGTGAGCCATATCTTGCCACTGCCCTCTAGCCTGGACAACGGGAGACCCTGAAATCCACATAGCTCTTCTTTGCCTCTTTTGGGTGAGGCTTTCATGGCCACCCTATCTAAAACCACAATGCCCCAAATACTACTTATCCTCCTTCCCCACTATATTTTTTCCAGTAGTGCCTACCATATCAGATACTTTATTTACCTAGTTTTTTTCTTCTTACACTGAAATATAAACTTTTTTTGGAGATGGGGTCTCCCTCTGTCACCTAGGCTAGAGGGCAGTGGCGCGATCTCAGCTCACTGCAACCTCCGCCTTCCAGGTTCAAGCAATTCTCCTGCCTCAGCCTTTTGTGACCTTTTATGGCCTTTTGTGATTGGCTCTTTTCACTTCACATAATGTCTTCAAGACTCATACACGCTGTAGCAATGTTTCAGTACTTCATTCCTTTTTATGTCTGAAAAAACATTCCATTGCATGGATATATCACATTATCCATTCATCATCTGCATGTTTCCAGCAGAAGTACTAGCTACTTAGGAGGTTGAGGCAGAAGGGTAGCTTGAGCCCAGGGAGTTTGAGACCAGCCTGGGCAACATATTGAGATGCCACTGCAAAAAAAAAAGAAAAAAAAATTTTTATATATATATATATTCCAGTGATTTTATTAAAGAGCTGAGCAACTATCAGTTCCACACCATGGAATCTTGAATAAATCAAGCCTAAGACTCACTGCAAATACTAAAGTGGTATCTTGAATAAATCAGGAATCCAATTAAAACCTGTGTTTAGAGCTCATGTAACTCATTTCCATCAGTGGTTACGTGGATTTTAGCAGAAGCACTGTCAAGGAACCACAAATGGCAAGGCGGCAGCAGTGATGGCTTGAAGTACTGGAGAATTCTGGGTTTGTCAGATGAACAAGCATACAATTTTGAGGAGAAGGCTGTAAGAATCATGAAACTTTACAGAGTGTGGTGATATCATTTGTTTCTCAACCACAGAGGAAGTGAAAGTGTTAAGGCAGAGGCATGGGGGCATTTACGCTTTAAATTAATAAGTGAAATGATTAGCCAGCTCAAGTTGAACTGATGGTTTATTATTTAATTATTCTGAGGGGAAAAATGAATGAATGAATGCACACACTTAATATCTATTCATTCACTCGGAAGTGTGTAAACAGTTATAATCATTCCATTTTGACAGATGTCCTCAAAAGTGAAGAGAGTGTGCAGTCTCCAAGTGTGCTCTTCTCCAAATGAGCAATCTTAGGATTAAGACCACTTTCCCTATGTGCCTAGTATTGACCACAAATAACTGTTTCAAAATGGTCGTCTATTAATTTTCCTTGGGAACTGATTTTTCTTATGGCCATTTTACAGTTATGTTGGTATTATCACATTTTTATTTCTACTTCTATTAAAAGTTTAACTTTACACTTGGCTTGGCAACACAAAGAAACAAGTAGCTTGATTTCTTTACAATCTGGCTGCCTAAATCCACTAGCAAAAGTCAGATCTTTCCCAAATATTTTGTGCATAAGGAGGATATATTATTCTTTAAAGACTATTTTCTATTAGTGCATTCTTTTCTTTAGTGTGCAGAAAGACTCTTCAAAATATGTAGAGCACTTTTCTTAAGGTGTCAGGTTTTTTCCTCTTTTCCAATACAGCTTTTCCAGTCTTCCACGTCCACCACGGGGAGCATCAGCCACAGAAATTAGGGCCTGGATTCCTTCCAGTCAGCACAACATTCCTGGACTGCTTCTCTTCAACTTCAGCAAGTACAGGTTTCACTGGTCAGATTCAATTATGCAGACAAAAACCCTGGGAAAATTAACTTACTGATCTCCTTTCCAAACGTAACATACCTCAAAGGAAAATATAAACTTTTTCATTTAATAATGTACATAAAAGCCTTTGTTAAAATGTCAATAACAACTTTTATTTACAAAGTAATTGTCCTATCACATTACATTTGGGGTTACATGTATCACTGTTGTATGCTGGTAGCGTGGCTATTTGAAAGATTATAATTTATGAGCTATTACTCAGTGGGATTTTTGCAATAAGGTACTTCATGAGACAAAATGGAAAAAGGATAATTAAATTAAAATGCACAACTAATATTTATCTACTACAGAAATAATACTTCTCCGTTGTGAACTAATCACTATGCTTGGAAAATGCTAGCATCCTCATAAATATTTTGGTTCTATCGGGATACAAAATCTGATTTTGCAAACTTTGAAAAGGCACATTTTGTGACACCACCTAAGCATTTCCCTGAGAACATAAAGAAGGTTATTAACATAATGAACCATTTCAGCCTTGAAAACAGCATTCGTTGAGGAGATACCTCAGAGGTAAGGACTTCCTCAAGACTGTAAGAAAAATCTATGGGTTCTTAAATGGAAGAAAAGAAACAACTATGAAAAGCAAGACCAGCTCAGAACTCCTCCTGAGGAAGAGATGAGATATGATAGGATTGTCCCTGTCCCAAAATATTGCTATCCTTCTATAAGCTGCTGGAATGTTTCTTCATTCTGTTCTCCCATTCTCTGTGAACAAGAATCAGTGGGTTATGAGGTATTCTCTAAAAATGCAGGTGCAGCAGTCATGGGAATGGCAGTCGGCCCAATGCAGGTGTCAGGAGTTTCAGGTGTAGAGAAGATAATCACAAGGCATTCATTGTTTCCGTGATGAAGTGTGATCTGCTTTCTTCTCAGCACATGACATCAGCTGTAGTTAGAGAACTAATGAGAGGAGAAGGGTGGGTGACTCTGGAATATGAAGAACCTCAGGAGGGAGGATGGAGGCCAATGGGAAGGCTCTCAGGTGGCAGAGGTGAGCAAAATTCCCAGGAGTGCACCCGGATCTCAAGGGCATTAGGAGGTGAAAATAAGTGGAAAAATTAAAAGGAGAAAGACCTTGTTCTTAGGAAAAGGGGTGGAAAGTTGCACTGTCCTTCCTCCGAACTGCTCACACTACCCTGTCTCAGAGACCCAAAACTCAGGCAGGCACCTTCAGTATCACAGGTCAGGTATATTAGAGTTGAACCTGTTGAGGGAGGCTTGGCCTGGGAACTCAATCACAAATTCATGGTATTGTTTCTGTGGAAAAGTGTCTCAAAGTCTGCTTGTAAGCCACTTGTTTGAAACATGATAAAGAATCCCTTCATAAGATTGTTTACTTGTGGGCAATTTTGGAAGTGCAATCTCAGTTTTAGACTACAGTCACTATGCTCTGAATCTCCAAATACATTGTACAATTTAAAAAAAAAAAAAAAAGCCTTTTGGCCTGGCGCAGTGGCTCACACCTGTAATCCCAGCACTTTGGGAGGCTGAGGTGGGCAGATCACAAGGTCAGCAGATCAAGACCATCCTGGCTAACACGGTGAAACCATGTCTCTACTAAAAACACACACAAAAAGTTAGCCAAGCATGTTGGTGGGCGCCTGTGGTCCCAGCTACTTGGGAGGCTGAGGCAGGAGAATAGCATGAACCCAGAAGGCGGAGCTTGCAGTGAGCCGAGATGTGCCACTGCACTCCAGCCTGGGCAACAGAGCAAGATTCTGTCTAAAAAAAAAAAAAAGCCTTTTGTAAGGAAAAAAATGCCCAACATTTGTGTCACCATGATCAAACTTTTGTATTATATATTCAGATACAGCAATATTTCCTACTGATATTTACTATTTAAATGATATTTAGGCACTGCAGAATAAATAGCTCTCCTTTCAGACACAGAGCAAATCTAATAATCTATCACTTCAAATACTCTATATACAAGTACTTTATATCACTCTAAAGATACAATCAAGAGGTAATGCTTTAAGGCTACATACGAAGGCTATCTTGGTTATTGAAAATGTGTATAAGCAACAAAAACACTTTTGTGAAATGTAGTAGAAACAAATCATTATTGCCATCTTAGAAAGAAAAGCTATTACACACCAACTAGACATTCAAAATGGTATCCTAAAACTTATTGCTATTGTTCTATTAGGACAGATTATTGCTCAAAACTGCCCATTTCAAAACATCAAGAAATTATCTCGTTTTTGTGATCTTTTCAGGCAAGGCAACATCACAATAAAAACTTTTAAAGTTAAACTTTTAAAGTTAAAAGTGAAATTTATTACAATAAATGCAAGTGTCATTATTAAAAATGCTGGTTAAAATTATAAAGTGTCTAAATAACTTTTCTAATATAAATATTGGAAATAACACCTTTAACAATTCTATATGTACACAGGACATTGAAAACATAAAATCATGCACAAGTCCAAAAAATAACGTTGCACATTAATTCTTTAGTTATTACTTTCTATTTTCTGGTCCCAGCATCATATCCGCTAATTACTCAGATCACAAACCTCAAGGATTAAGTGTTTTGAATGTATTTCAGTTTCATACTTTAAAAATGCTTAAAGACTATTGGTTGTATTCTGATCAAATGGTTCTCCTTCCCATATTCCCCCTCTCAACAGATCTTAGAAAAAGATGAGCTGGGAAAACTGTGATTACAGGATCCAACATGACACGTATACCCAATGATTCATTTAAGGGTGGCATAAAATTATATAGAAAAGATCTACAGGACAGAAGACAATAAGTTCATCAACATGTAGTGAAATTAAGCAGTTTATCCACTGCGTGCTTACATGGCTCCTGTATCACTTCAGGAAGAAGCCAGAGTCGTAGAGAAGTCAGGGCAAACCAGAACTGTTGAGGAGTAGGGGTGGGGGGCAGAGGGAAGGAGCTGGGGAGAAGCGCCAGATCATAAAGGAAATGTAAAAGAGTCACATATCTATTCTTCCCCTCCTGCTAATGCAGGGGCTGGCTCCAGCCCAGCATCCCAGCCCACATCTCAGTGGAGCTCTTCCCCCAGCATTGCCTTTCAGATGAGAAGATATATCTGTTCCCCACTGACAATTTTTTGGGGGGAGAGGGGTTTTTTTTTTTTTAACTTATTTTGATTATATATTTACAAATTATTGTATATAGGGTACAATATGGTGTTATCAGTTTTGAATCTAAGGTGGAATGATTACACTAATTAACATATGACCTCAAATATTTAACTTTTTAATGAAAACATTAGAAATTTACTCTCTTAGCGATACTGAAATATACATTCAATTATTCCTATATTTAGCATGCTGTGCAAGTGATCTTAAAAAAAAAAAAAAATCACACTTATTCCTCCTGAGGCTTTGTACCCTTAGACTATCTCCCAATTCTGAGAACACTTTTCACAAATTTGAGGAACAGCCTAAATATTATAGGCTTGAACATCTGAACTTGTCCTCAGCATGAGGGCAAGTGAGACTTTTTTTTTGTTTTCAAACAAATGAGCAGGTAACACCCAGAGAGGTTAAGTGGTTTAGCCACTGGGAAGATAAGGAAGTTGGGTGTGATGTTTACTTCTCTATGACGATGCTTCTCGAACTTTCATGTGCATACAACTCCTGTGGATCTCATCAAAATGCCCTGGGTCCAGAGTGGGGCTTCAGATTCTGCATTTCTAATAAGGCCCTAGGAAATGTTGAGGCTCTTGGTCTGTGGGCCACACTTTGAAAAGCATGGACTACAACACAAAGAGGGAACCACCCCTGCCTTCCTGGGCCATGAGAGGCCTGCTTCAGTGTTATCTGCCTCTCCAAGCACATCCCCAAGCAAAAGGTTTAGATGCACTGCGTAAGGTGGCAGCTGTCTACAAGACTGGGCTAACATATTGTCTGACAGCACCATGACTACATGAACAGCCAAACGAGTAACAAAATTTGAGTAACATAATCTAAATTTGACAGCTCTATTTGCTGAGAATAAAACTCATCTTTTACTTACGAAGTCTTCCTCAAAGTGAACGTGATATAAAGGTATTAAAAAACCCAGCATATTAAATTTCATAGTAAAATGCCGCATGTGCACAAGTATACAGATAGTATAAGTTCTAAGAAATTCAATGCATTGTAATCAGAATAAAGTGCTACCACTGCTCCCAGCTAAAATCATCTCCTCTTCCAAATATAAGGAAAAACCCTTGAATTGTAAGGAAAATGACTGCATTGCCTGCCAACACAAGGCCACAGGCTCCCCATTTGATCTGAAAGACAAGAAAAGAAGGATTAAATCCTTACTTCCTTCATATTGTACTCTTTGCAATCTCTATTATTTTCTGCATTAGAAACATCCAATGAAATATTACACAAAGCTGCTAGAAGGCTTAATAATGTAACAGACAGGAGACAATGAACTGTTCAGTAATGAGTCTAATTACTTCTGTGATACTTGTTAATTAAGTCTGGTATCATCCTTAACATTTTCCCAATTAGACATATTTCTCTACTTGTTTTTAATTGACAATGATTGCCTTAAGTAAAACTCAAGTGGTAAGATTATAAATACGGCAATTACAATATTGGGTACTGAAAGTTCTGCACACATCAACTTCTTTCATGGAAAATAAAAATTGGAGAGTTATGAATTTGTTTATTTCTTTTCTAGGCAAGAAAAGACTTTAAATAATAGTCTGTATACAACTGAAAACTGCTTTCCAGCTTGGTAGATGATTTGTAGATGGTTTTACAGAAGCACATTTGGGGGTGAGAGTACCCTCTAGTGGGCATTTTTTGTTTTACTTTAATCAATAGAAACGTCAATGAAAGTTTCTTCACAAAACATGACAGCAGTATTGAAAGGAAAAAATATAAATATTTACTGCAGCGCTTAAGAAGTGCTGGTCTAAAGCACAAGAAGAATAAAGTCATGACAATCTTGCTGTATTAAAAAACCTTCAATCCTTCCCCATTATCTAGACAAAGTTCAAGACCCTTGTTAGTCAGGTTTCACAACCTTTCCAGCCTTAATCTCAACAACTTTCTTTTAGCTCTACCACACTGGACTCTTCTTTATTCCATACACTGCATTCTTACACTTGAATGTCATTCCATATAACAGCCATCCTACTTTAACACAAATGCTATTTATCCTTAGAGGCCCCTATCAAATGCCAGTTGGAATTTCTCTCTTCTTGGTGCCTCTATGGCATTCTGATCATGCTTCAACCATCTAACATAGTACACTTACAGTATACTTAGCCAGCAAGCTGGTTTCTATGTTCCTTAGGAGCAGAGACAGTACCTATTTCTTATTTCTGGTGTTTTACAGTAGCAGTTGTTCCGAAGATATTTATTGAATAAACAAACAAGACTTGCGCTCATCTGATATTTAATGCCTCAAATAAGGGTTTCATAAAATTAAAACAGAATATAATTGGAGGGAATAAAATCAAATAGGAGAAAAGATAGTGAACATCAAATAATTGAATAAATTATACCTACAATGTGTACTTTGAAGACAAAAAGAAAGTTTTTGTCTTGGAAGTGAAGATGTCATCTTATTCACTGCATTTTCTGGAAGCTACATAGTTGTCCCTCAACATATACCTATTCTACTGCATTGAGAGTTGAGTCCATGATCCCATTTGCAGGAGAAGAATTTGAAATATCTTCATCTTGCAACTAGAAAAGTACTGCTAGCATAGTATCTGTGGATTACTGTAAGACTTAAGAGGCAGGAATTTAAGAACAATTCCAGAGAATAACTTACAGTAGAAAAAGTAAGAAATCATATAGTCTGGCTAAAAGTTGTAAGAGAAATAAAGAAAGCACTCTGAAAGCATGGTCGAGCTACTGATAGGAAGGTCTAAAGTAGAGGAACAGAGAAACTAAAAATACATGGCCCTGAGTATAAAGCCTAAGTAATGAACATGAAATGGAGGTCCCAGACACAGGCCTCTGAAGTAAACTCAGCAACAGTTGAGCAAAACAATAGAAAATAAAACTTACCACAGCCACACGAGCAAGAATAACAGGAAATCCAAAGGCAGAAACAACAATTCCAGTAGTGAAGAAATATGCCAGTTCCCGACAGGCACTACTGGTTGCGTCTGAGTCATAGGTGACTCTTTTGGCAATGAAATGGGGGATGGGGGAGATGGCGTGGAAAATCAGGACGAATAAGGGCCAGTAAACGCTGTCAGTTGGACCCAGGCAAAATCCAAAAAGAAAAGTAACAGTTACATTTTAAATGAAAGACATACTACTATTTCAAAATCATTGCTATTTTAAATGTTTAGGTCAAAAAATTAATTAATTGTGAATATAAGAACATAAGATGATTTCTACCAGATAAGTAGTGATAATTTTAAAATTACTATGTAGGTAGCTTATATTGTGTTAAGAAACCACTGTATAATATAATCTCTAGAAACTACTGTTTTCTGTACCACTGAGCCACAATTTCTTTAGAGACAGAATTTTAACTTGGCCATTTCTGCTTTCCCTGTAGAACATAGTAGAGTGTTGCAAAAGCTAATTCGGTAAAGATCTTTTGAGTGCATGCATGCTTGAAACCTTTGAAGGGCTTAGAATAAACCCCAAATTCCTTGCCCTTGCCTACAAAGCCTTACATGGTCTGGTATTATCTACTTCTTCCATTCATTTTGTACTCCTTTCCCTTCATTTGCTTAATCTGTAGTCACACCAGCCTTCTTTCTGTTCCTTGAACACTCTGAGCTCATAACTGTTATCCTGGGGCCTCTGCACTAGCTGTGCTGCCTGCTTGCAATGTTCTTCTCATTGGCTGACTCCTTCGTACCATGTGATCTAAACTGACAGATTCCTTTCTAAAAGCGGAACTTTCCCTGGCCATCTATTCTAAAGTACCCCAGGTCACCCTCGAACATACCACCATCTTTTAACTTTCTGCACAACACTTATTCCCATCTGATAGATTAGTCTTGGTCAAATGCCATTTATCTCCAGGGCCTAGAATGATGTACTCCATTTATACTTGTTAAATGAATAAAATAACAAATAAATTTTAAGTACAGAAAGCATGAAAATAAATATGCTCACTAGTGAAAACCTTAGATGTACTCTAAGCTTCATTATAAGAGCTCAAAATTAATAGTGTAATGTAAAAACAAAACAAAACTGTTTTCCGGCCGGGCGCGGTGGCTCAAGCCTGTAATCCCAGCACTTTGGGAGGCCGAGACGGGCGGATCACGAGGTCAGGAGATCGAGACCATCCTGGCTAACACGGTGAAACCCCGTCTCTACTAAAAAATACAAAAAAACTAGCCGGGCGAGGTGGCGGGCGCCTGTAGTCCCAGCTACTCGGGAGGCTGAGGCAGGAGAATGGCGTAAACCCGGGAGGCGGAGCTTGCAGTGAGCTGAGATCCGGCCACTGCACTCCAGCCCGTGCGACACAGCAAGACTCCGTCTCAAAAAAAAAAAAAAAAAAAAAAACTGTTTTCCTCCCAAATTTCAATATTTCGCAATTATAAAAAAAAAAAAAAAAATTGCCATCTGGTTTCCAACGGCATTTTCTCTATAAATACTTCAAAAATAATCTTTTTTTCTCCATCAGACATTTGTTATGCTTCATTCCTTAAGAAAAAAAATAGTCTCTGCTCATTTTCATTTTCATCTATACACCACAGTAATTCATATCGCCACAATACTGTGATCACACAGATACACCCAGATGGCACCTACAAGCAGGAGTGAGGTTGAAGCCACACTAATGAAAGCCTCCCATTCCAGCCACAGATCTGGGTAACCAAAAGGCAAGAAGGGAATGTATCCTTCAAGAAGACTCAGGATGGAAACAGTGGATTTGGACTCCTGATTTTAAAGTAGAGGGATGTTAGTATGTTTCAAGAATCACCAAACAATATTGTGGGAAGGAGCCCTTAGACATTCTCTACTTCACAGCCCTTCTTTGAACAGTGAGAAAGGAGATACAGAGAAGGGAAGGGGTTTGGAATAGAAATAGCTGTCACCTGACATATCCACAGCCAAGAACTCTTCATTTTTCCTGGAATATAGTGACAGTTTTGTGAAAAACAACCTGACTCTATGTTTCCATTCATAGTAAGCCACCAAAGTCCAACTAAGAGAAATGTTCATATACAAGAAACCTTGTTTATATATAAAATGTAAATATTAAGTATATACAATTCAGTAAGCATGTAGGCCAGGGGTTGGCAAACTTTTTCTGTAAAGGGCCAAAGAGTAAATAATGAGGATCTGCAAACCATAAAGACTATCTCAACTACTCAACTCTGCCAAAGATAATTGGCAAAGCAATGCAAAAGCAGCCAAAGATAATTAATAAACAAATGAGCATGGCTGTATTTCAATAAAACCTTTATTACAAAAACAGGTAGCAGGTTATATGTGGCAGTTTGCTAACTTCCAATACAGATGACAATCCTGGTTCACTATCATTAAGATACAGCTTTGGGAGGCCAAGGCAGGAGGATGACTTCAGGCCAGGAGTTCAAGACCAGCCTGAGCAACACAGAGAGACTCCGTCTCTACAAAAACTTTTTTTAAAAATCAGATGGGTGTTGTGGCATCTCTAAAAAACAAAAAATTAAAATAAAGATAGAAAATAAACCTCTTTGTAGTAGCAGTAATGAGTCATTTTCTTACCTTACAAAGACCCAGTGTATCACAGAGAATTAAAACTCCTAGATTTACAGTTGGTTGTGGAATAATGGAAAAACGTTTGGTCAAGAGCATAAGAACATGAGCTCCATTTCCATGTCTGCCATTTTAATTTTTTTTTTTTTTTTTTTACTTTTTTATTTAAGAGACGGAGTCTCGCTCTGTCGCCCAGGCTGGACTGCAGTGGTGCAATCACAGCCCACTGCAGCCTCCAACCCCTAGGCTCAGCCAATCTTCCCACCTCAGCCTCCCAACCCTGCTACAGGCACCATGCCTAGCTAATTTTATTTTAGTTTTTTGTAGAATGGGGTCTCACTTTGTTGCCCAGACTGGTCTCAAATTCCTGGCTTCAAGCAATCCTCCTACTGCTGCCTCCCAAAGTGCTGGGATTATAGGCATGAGCGACCATGCCCGGCCTCTGTCACTCATTGCTGTGCAATCTGGGTAAGTCTTTAACTACTCTGGGCTTTGGTTTCCCAGCAAGAAATGAGGATAATAATACCTTATTACATTCCTAAATCTAGAATAAAGTAATTGCTGTGAAGGTTCTAAACAAATATAAGTGACTGCTTATATTTGGATCCCTCTTGGGTTTAAACAATTTCCATAATAGTTGGCCAGGACTGTGGTGATGGATTTAAATTCATCACTGTCATAACAACTCGCTTCAGTTGGTCTCACTTAACCACATCATCATCTTCATCTTCTTTATTTTTTATTTTTTTATTTTTTGGAGACAGTCTTGCTCTGTCGTCAGGCTGGAGTGCAGTGGCACGATCTCAGCTCACTACAACCTCCACCTCCTGGGTTCAAGTGATTCTCCTGCCTCAGCCTCCTAAGTAGCCGGGACCACAAGCGTGCGCCCCCACGGCCAGCTAATTTTTTGTATTTTTAGTAGAGATGAGGTTTCACCATGTTGCCTAGGATGGTTTGATCTCTTGACCTCATGATCCACCCGCCTCAGCCTCCCAAAGTGCTGGGATTATAGGCGTGAGCCACGGTGCCCAGCCTAATCACATCATCTTCTATCTGGTTGTTCAAGCCAATCACCTGGGAGACATCTAAGAACTCTCTCTCCTTGTTGAATCTTGACATCAAATAACAAAACCTGTTGGTTGGTTTGGTTTCCTAACTCACTCTCCTTTTCTTTCCATTCCTGCTACCCCAGCCCTCAATTTTGCTTGATTTATGACAGTAGTCCCTTACTATTCTCCCTGACTGCAGTCTCAGCTCTTTCCTATCTGGTCTCACGTTATGGCCAGAATGACATTTTAACATAACTCCCTCCTTCAAACCCATTCTCAAGATATTTTCCCAGCTCCTATTGTCTGATGTATAAAATGGAACCTCCTCTACATGGCAGGCATGTAGAGCCCTAAGTGCTGACTTTTGCACTCTTGACTAACCCTTCTTTTGCCCCTCCAACTGCAATTTATGCTGTACCATAATGTACCACCTGCGGTTTCCTGAAAAGGCTATATATGCTTTTATGTCTCTAGGCCTTAGCATACAGCTTTCCTGGTGCCTAAAGCACTTTTTCCCTAGAGATCTGTATGACCTGCTTCATGATTTTCTTGACATTTCTTCTCACTTTTTACCTCCTCTGAGAGGCCCTCCCGGACCACTGTCTTCCCAGCTTCTATGCTCTTCATCTTTTGTACCACTTCTACCTCTGGCAGTATGCACACTTTTGTTATTTACTGTCCGTCTCCCACACTGAAACACAAACTCTGACAGAGCAGGACCTTTGTTTTCTTCTGTCTTAATCCCTAGTTCCCATCACAGTGGCTGGCACATGGGAAGCATTCAACCAACAATGGTTGAATAAAAAAATGTGTAGAATGTTCCCTCTGCCTGGAATGTCCTCCCCTGATTCATTAGCCTGAGAAACTCTTATTTATCCACCAAGTCTTGGCTCAGATACAACCTTTGCCATGCAGCCTTCCCTGACTGTCCCACTGAAACTCAGGAGCACTTTATCTGAGCTCCAGCATACTTGGCCGGCATCTCCACTGCAGCTGCCATCTTACTGACCAGACTGTTTGCCTGTCTCTCATTCCCAACTAGAACTGTACCTCTTTGAGGACAGGACTGTGTCTCTTCATTTGTGTGTCCCCAGCTAGTCCAGAGTAAGTGTTAAACAAATGCTCACGGAATGAATATATCAATTTTTAACAGAGCCCTTTTTTTTCTGCAAAAGTACACCTGACCCACAAAGGGACGGTGTTCATAATCTGGGCTCCACTAACTCATTGGTTAGAACTTGGTGCTAAATTGACCAAACTCTCTAACACCCATACTAATAGTGACCAAGACACAGAAAGAGGAATGGTTCTTTTTGAAATGATAACTTACCCATAATCCTCTAAGGCACATCCCAGCATAAGAAAAGTCAGCCCAATAGCACCACTGAAGGATAATGCCACAAGAGCTGTGAAAAATAAAGCCAAGAGTTAAAGTTCCCACAGTAGAGGTTGTCAGGGGCTAGAGGGTTTGGGGAAATGGGGAGTGACTTCTAAATAGGTCCAGAGTTTCTTTGGGAGATGATGAAATTCTCTGGAATTAGATAGTAGTGATGACTGCACAACCTTCTGAATATACTAAAAACCATGAAATCTTATAGTTTAAAAATGTTAATTTTATGGTATGTGAATCATTTATCAATAAAAATGTTTACAAAAAAAAAAGAAAGAAAAAAAGGTCCCAAATTCAAGCAAAAGTAGCAATTTACTCATTTCACTGAGGTTACATTTGACCCCTGTTACAGACTGCATTGTGTGTGTCCCTTTCAAATTCATATGTTGAAACCTTCCCAGCTCCACCCCTCTCACCGTGAGATGCCATTAGGAGGTGGGTCTTTGGGAGATAACTGGCTTTAGATGAGGTCATGAGGGTGGGGTCTCCACGATGGGATGAGTGTCCTTGTAAGAAGAGAGAAAGTAGAGCACATGCTCTTCTCTTTCTCTCCCTCTGTTCTCCAATGTGAGAGCAGAAAGCAGGCCTGCAAACCAGGAAGCAGACTCTCACCATCTACCAGATCTGACTGCACCAAAATTTTGGACTTCCCAGTCTTCAGAACTGTAGAAACTAAATGTTGGTTGTTTAAGCCACCCAGTCCATAATATATTTCTTATAGTAGCCCAAACTGATTAAGACAATGACCCATGTCTGCCACCTTAAAATCATAAGGTATACAAAGGTCTCAAGTAATTCCAAGACCTAACCCCTATCCAATGTATGAATTCCCTCTATATTTGCCACCAGAGGGCAGTCAGTCGGTCCACACAACTCCAGTGAAGGAAAACTCACTACCACCCAAGACAGGTTTAATTTAATTCCAACAGTTTCTAAATGTTGAAAGCCCTCCTTCTTTAAATTATATCCAGAACTGCCTCCCTGTAATATATACCTTTGATCATTTTGCCTCCCCTAACCACAGTAATTCAAGTATATGAAGATTGTTTTCATGTCTTTGTAGGAAACAATTCCCAACTAGTGTCCATTGAATAAAATATTTATTCCCTGTATCTACTGGACACTAGTCTCTGTGGGAGTAGGGATGTATTTGCCCTTGTTGTGCTGCTGAGTGAGAAACAGAGTATCAAGGTTGTTAAAAAATTTTGAGCTCTAAGTCACAAATATGAGTCAAATCTTAACTCTGCCACCATCTGGTCTTATGACCTTGGGTAGAAGCTAAATCTCTGAACCTGATTTCTCACCTGTAAAATGGAAATAATGGTGCCACCTTACTAAGCTTATGGGAATTAAATGAGATAATCTATGTAAAGTGCTTGGCAAAAGGATGTAGTCAAATAAATGCTGACTGACTCAAGTAACTACTCATTTTAGCAATGTTCTTTGATAAAAGTAGAAATCAAAAGCATAGGAGACTATCTTATCCAAATTTTCTTCTCAAAAAAGTCCATAATACTCATAATTAGAATTTAATTAATTAAGCTAATGAACATTTTTGATTGCTTCCTTTTACTTGAGAGAAGATTTAGAGAGACTCTTTAATAGGAAGTGCCAAAGTGCTTTTTAAAAAACATCTGAAAGTATACAGATGCTAGGGGACAAAGAAAAACTGTCAATTTTAACATATCTTTTTACATTTCCACTCTTTAATGGAAAATGCCCATGTGTAGATGGAAAGCAAATAGCACATATTATTTCATTACAGATGATCTTTTCCTGGTGGGCTTTGCTCCCCTCCTCTGTGCCTGACCATCTGCAGTAACCCCTCCTCCATGAGGCCTGTCAAAGCTAGGAACTGCAGACCTCTTCCTTCTGTTCTGATACCAGTTTCTCAAGGTTCACAACCATCTTTCTGTTTGATTCTTTTTGGTCTTTTTTTTTTTCCTCTTTTTTCAGGAATCACATCTTCTGCATCTCTTAAAGTTGGAGCTGACCAAAAATCCAATCCCATCTCTCTTTTCACTCCACACACTCCAGCTGAAAACTTACGTTCAACCCAAAGCTCCCAGTACCCCAAGGGCCCGGCCACAGCTGATGCTCCAGCCCAGAGTAGGTCCTATAGAACTAGGCCTGTACTTCCACCTCCAATCTGGACTTCTCTGCCTTGAGAGTCAACAAGAACCTCAAATTCACCATGTGTAATGTGTAAAACCAAACCACTATCCCCACCCTTTAAAGGTCCTATCTTAGAGGGCTGACTCCATAATTGCATTCCATCTTCCAGCGAATCAGTAAGTCAAGGTGACTCAATCTCCCAGATTTCTTAAACTCTCTGCTACAGCCCTGGTGCAGGCCCTTATCCTCTCATTTCTGCCTCTGTGACTTTTCCAATCCATCCTCTACACTTTCAACTATATATATCACTGCTGCCATCCCTTTGCAGTTGCTTCCACAGCCTACAAGTTGTTCTGGCATGGAGGCTCCCCATGGCCTGACTCATTCCTAACTGCCTGTCCAGCTTCAACCCTTACCACTAAGTTCCAGTCTTACTAATGAAGCTTAAGTACCCGAAGAAAAGAAGGCGTGTTATTTCACGTGCCCTGCACCATGTCACGTGCTGTCCTCCCCCCTTGGGATACACTCCACCTTCACTCCATGCCTTGCCAAGCGAAGCCATATTGATCCCTTCAGATTCAGTTCAAGCATCGCCTCTTCTGTGAAAACAGTCCTCTCTGTGAAGCACGGGAAATTGATCCCACCTGGATCAGTTTCCTAGGGCTGCCATTACAAAGTACCACAAACTGGATGGCTGAGAACAACAGAAATTTATCTTCTGACAGTTCTGGAGGCTGGACTTCTGAAACCAAGGTGTCAGCAGCGACACCACACTCCCTCTGAAGGCTGCAGGGAAGCACCCTTCCTTGCCTCTTCCTAACACTCAGTGGTTGCCAACACAGTTGCCAACAATCTTTGGTGCTCCTGGCTTTGTAGCTGCATCACTCCAATTTCTGTCTCCATTTTCACATGGTATTCTCCCTGTATGTCTCCATGTCTAAATTCCCCTCTTCTTATAAGGACACCAGTCATTGGATTAGGGTCCACCTTAAACCAGTATCATTTTAACTTGCCTATATCTGCAAAGACACTACTTCCAAGTAAGATCACATTCACAGGTTCTAGGGAATTAGAGCCTGAATATATCTTTTTGGAGGACAAAAATCCAACCTACCATCTCTGTTCTCCCACCGCATCTGAGCACACCATAAACACTCACATAGTAATATAATTATTTCCAGCTCTGTCATCCACCAATAACTTCTCATCTATCTTTGTATCCTAAGTCTCTGGCATACAGTAGTTCCTCAATAAAAGTTGAAGAATCTGTGAAATGCTTCCTTCCCTTAGTCCTTTTCCATTTCGTACTTCCTTTTTTTCACCACATCACAATTTTCTAACACATTCACATATGGAACATGATCATGATTTGGTAGTTTCTGATCATGTGTAGTACTGAGACACTACTTTTCATGTTTTCGGCATTGGCTTCAAAAGGATGTATAACACAGTCGACACTCTCCAAGTAAACCATGTTTACTGAACTGATATTGAGTATAAAAGTCAGTCAGAAATAATGATAAAATATGTCTGCCGCTAACATCTCACACACTCGGATAAATTCATAGTGAACAGAGGCGTACTCGTGTATACACATGTTTATAGCAGATATTAACTGGGGATATCTTTGGGTGCAAATTTCAAGGATGATACAAGCACCAATATAAAAACAAGTCATGCTACTCTATTCGACAGATTAGAAATGGAATGGTTTCCTACCAAAATACAGGAAGCCTTGCAAAAAACCTTTTCCGTCTCACATTGTTCTAAAGCCATACAGATAAGGTACGCGGTGTTTTTATCAACTGCCCCATGCAAAAAACACATACTACACAAACACTACTTTCTTCTCTATGCATAGACGAACAGAGAAAACAACGAAGAAAGCAGTATTAAAATTACACGTAATCTACTCTCCACGACTGCGAGAAACACCGTCTTTCTGGGTGCTTTCCATTGACACCCGCCCGCGGTCAACTCTGCCCAGTTGGAAAAATCATTAGGAAAAAGAGTATTAAGTTTCCCAATGCTAAGAACGCTGGAGACAAAGCGTCCTTTGTAGCAAATAGGAAACTGCGGAGGGGCAGAAAACCGGAGGAAAGGCGTTAGGGTGGACACGTCAAGAAGTGGAAACCCTGTTTAAAAACTCGGGAGGGGTGGAGGGCGCCGCTCTCGCCGAGGGCTCCGCCTGGGCAGGGGTCTGGTGCTGCCACTGGAGGGCAGGAAGGCCAGCGGCCTCGCAAAAAGGGCCGAGGCTCCCCCGAAACGCCGCTCCACCCGCACCCCAAGGGAAGAAGGGAGCGGGCGATCGCCTCCCCACCCGGAGAGGCGGGAAGGTGGTGAGGCCGTTCCCCAGCGGCGCGCGGAAGGCGCAGCCCCAGGCTTGACTGGAATGGAGGTGGCAACCCCACCACACGACGAGCGGGCCGGGGACCGCGATGTACCTTTAACGCCCGCCATGTCTCCCGAGCTGGGGCCGCGGCTGCTTCCGGCTTCCTGCCACGGCCCGGGCAGCCTGCCCAAGCCAGACCGGGAGTCGCCCCGCGGATCCCGAGCCCGCCCCGGCCACGCAGAGCCCCGCCCTCGCCGCCCTCGCTGGTTCTGTAGAACCCAGACCGTAGCTCGCAAACGCAGCGCCTGCTGGTCCAGACCCCTCCCCGACCACTCAGAGTCCCGCCCCGGCCGGTGCAGAACCCCGCCCCCAGCTCTCAGAGGCCGCGCCTGCTAGTTCAGACCCCGCCTCGCTACTCAGAGCCCCTCCCCTGACGGTACAGAGCTCCTCCCCCAGCTCGCAGAGGCCCCGCCTGCTGCTCCACACCCCGCTACCGCTACTCAGAGCCCCGCCCCTGATAGTGCAGAGCTCCTCCCCTAGCTCGCGGAGGCCGCCCCTGCTGGTCCCGCCCTATCCCTCACCGGCCCAGAATTCCGCCCCCAACTCTCAGAGGCCGCCCCTTGTTGGTCCCGACCCCGCCCCCGCCACTCAGAACTCCGTTCCCGCCAGTCTAGAACTATGCCCCCAGCTCGCAGAGTCCAGCTCCAGCCCTAAGACCCCACCTGGCCCCACAAAGCTTTCCCAGAGTAACCCCAATCCAGTGCCCTGGACCCTACTCCTAGATCCTGAGCCCTCCGGGTAATCCTCAAGTCCGTTCCATTTGTGGGCTGGGACCTTGGCTCCGCCCGGACCTCGGGCCCAGAGTCTCTCCAGGGCAGCTCAGAACGCAGTGCACGCAGCGGGGGATCCTCCCTAAGCGTTCCTGAGAACGGAAATGTAGAAAGTGGAGAGAGGGAGGAGAGAGGAGTGGAAAAGTTGCAGTCGATGGGAGAGGGACACCGACTCACTAACCAGTGTTATGTTCCCTGAGCTCCCAAGTGCGTGCTTGTGTGCGAGTGTGTGCCTGTCTGCCTTCACATGACTGTGGAAGGGGAGGGGCGGGGTACCAGAGGACAGGCCCCTTAGAAAACACATCTCGTTAAGAACTTGATACTTGCATAGGTTTGCTTTGCTTAATAGCAACGCTTTACTGAAACCAGCGGGTTTTTCTTTACTCCCTGGTTTATCTGTAGAGACAAAGACCATATAAGCTTTTATGTCCGAAGCTTTCATGAAACTTAAAAAAAAAAAAAAAAAGCTATTATTTTTGTGCCTTGGGGCCTCAAAGTTTGCAGTTTTTAGATCTCTGAGAGCCATTGTGTACTTATCTTACAGGAATGGAGAGTTCTGTTTTGGCAAGAGCAATCTAGAAGATCATTGAAACAGTCTGGTCCAAATGCTTCATCTTACATTTAAGGAAAGAGGTGCAGAAAGGGTAGGACTTGCCTGTCACACAGCTCTTTGGAGGAGGTTGGATTCTGGGCCACTTCCCCTCATTCTGGCTGAGATCCACTCTACCTGATGGTGCGGTCCCCCTTCTCTTGCTTTTTCTGTTTTCAAAAGGACTGAAAGACAAAGGAATCTGTAGAAACCTAGCTTCCCCTGGCTACCTGAGAAGTATAAATTCTCACCACGATCACGTTTCAGGATCCTTGCTCAGTTTACTTTTTCAAAATTGCACATAGAGCATGTTATTGTTTCAAGAAATGTCTATTTGTTGATTCAGTGGAGTATCTTTCTGTCAGTCAGTTTATTTTTCTAGCTCCTCTCATTTCTCCTCATAGACGGATGGCACACTCACTGAAAACAGCATTGTAATACCTGACTCACTGCAGATGCTTGGAGATCCCGTACTACACGGCACTTTTTACTTTGGAGCCTTCAATCTACTCAAGAGCATTGGCAGTGTATGCCACTTTGGTTTAAGGATTATTTCGAGCTAAAGGCAATTAGGAAGAAGCGAATAGGTACAAGGTACTAGAAAAGCACTCTGCCCTCCCTCTATTTGCCAAAAAGCAGGATATAAGTTTACAAAGGTGTACCTCCTACCTGCTCTACCAGGAAGGACAAAGATTAATCACCAGAGACAATTGTAGACCCCTGTCAGACTGGAGACAACACAAGAAAAATCTACATGATTAACTTCAGTATTTAGCCTTTATCTGCAACTGGTCTCCCATATATTTGTCTTCCCACAATTTGCTGCCCCTAGAGACTCAAGGTCCTTTATCTTGTCATTTCTTTAAAAATTTATTGTTCCTTGGCTAGGATGCTATATAAGCCCAAGTTCTAACCAAACCTTTGAGTTGCTCATCTCTGAGTATTCCCATTTTACCTACATGAACAATGCACCTGTTGATAAACTTGCTTTACTTTCGTTCATTCATCTGTCTTTGGCTGGTCTAATGCACAAAGACCCAGCTGAAGAGCCTAAGATAGGTAGAGGAAAAGATTCTCCCTCCTCTACGGGAGCTTGGTTCCCTATCATATTATTTCTAATACCTGTTAGAGCACTCAAGGGAACCTGTGTATCAGACAAGCCCTGGAAGTCTGTGGTTTTTAGCTCTCTTCGTGTAGTGCTAAGCTACTCTCATGGGGAAGATATTTATGGGGTTAAATTTCCCTCATTCCCCCTTCCATTTCCAACCACCCACTCTGTCTCCAGAGAGCCTAAATAGGGTTTGTGGGAGCCTTCCATGTCAGCCTGACTCCAGTCCCACAGAAGATAAGTGATTTTAGAGAAAACTGACAACACGTCAGAGGCAGGGTTTGGTTTGAGCACCCTAGGCTCAGGAGTAAGATCCTGGAAGGTGGTATGAAAGAAAAAGTTGAGATGCTTGCCCCCAGGGTAATGTCTGGAATTTTTAAAATGCTGGGACGGTGTTTGTCTTGAACAAGTTTTCTGCCCATGCCAGCTGTCCTTTCTAGGTTACCAAACACCTTAAAGAGAAAGTAAGCTATTTTGCCATAGGCTTGAACCATCTGAAAAAAATCTGCTTTTCTTTTGCCTGATGTTGCACTGAAAAAACTGTTCTTCTACTTACTCCTTCCACATTTTCTCAAGAATAAAAGAGTCACCAAAAACAGAAAGTAAAACCCTAAAAACCAAATCCTTATCCCCAGCTTGCCATTGATATGTTACTTGGATGTATAAGATCTGTAACCTCTGCCATGTTGCCTAGGACTACAGTGGACTTACTGGGATGAATTTTAATATTCTCTCCTTGCATTCAATAATCTCACATGATGACCTAGGTTTTATTGTCTCTATCTTACAGATACGAAAACAAGCTCCCAGTAACCAGTGAACAGGGAAGCTGAGATCAAGTCCCAAACTGTTCAACTCTAAAGTCAGATGGTCAGCACTTGTACTGTTCCCCACAGTAGATTTTATGCACTAAGAAGCAAGAATTCTTGTAGTAATTAGAAATAACAGTAACCTCCTATGCTTCACAGGGCATCAAATCCATTCACTGACTTAATTTTCTCCAACATATCTATTAGCATCTTGCATACAGTATACACAAAATGTTGGCTGAATTAACAAATATTAATAAGTTTACCATACACAGTATCATCTCTCCCTATCCTCAGAAAAAAAAAAAAAAATGTAGCCTCAAGCGTCAGCTCTGGGTAAATTTCTCCATGCTTTAGCTTCCTGGGGTAGGATTTACAAAACCCTGTCCCTCAGAATCTTTGGGGGAATTAAATGAGAAAAATATATATATAAAAAACATATATATATATATAATGACACCTAGGGCAGTGCACACAAGATAAATGCCAGGATGTTATATCTACACTGGGACAGGCTTGCAAGTCAGTGCATAAGTTAAATGCAAGAATGATGCAACACTAATTGAAATCCGTAAATGTTGGTTTTCCTTCCTAATGCTCAGTCACTACTTTTTTTTACATAGCTGTTCCCTTTACAGAAACTACAATGCAAACCTCTTTGCCATTTTAGGTAGACAGATCTCTGTAAACCCAAGGAGATAAGGAATAAGGACCAGGGTAAAAGTAACTTTGGGTTGCCTTTTCCTACTTGTTTTTATCCACTCCCTGGAATATGAAGTTTCCATGTAATTCCAGCTCCAATACCCACCTACAGTGATATACTTTGTCTTATTTACTGTCAGTAACAATAACAATAATTACTATTTGGTGAGTACACACTTGTTCAGAGTTTATATACACAGTTCTTAATTCCTCCATTGCAGGGTTGTTAGAATTCTGTTTTACAGGTGATAAAATTAAGACTCAGAGAGTTCAAGAAACGTGTCCAATGTAAGAGTCTGTAAGGCTCAGCACAGTGGTTCATGCGTGTAATCCCAGCACTGTGGGAGGCTGAGGCTGGAGGATCACTTGAGGCCAGGAGTTCAAGACCATCCTGGGTGACACAGCAAGACCCCATCTGAAAAACAAACAAACAAAAACAAAAAAAAACAAAAAAAAACAGGCATGGTGGTTCTTACCTGCAGTCCTAGCTACTCAAGAGGGCGGAAGCGAGAGGATCACTTGAGCTCAGGAGTTAGAGGTTGCAGAGAGCTATGACAGACCCACTACATTTCAGCCTAGGTGACAGAGCAAGACTCTCTTGTAAAAAAAAAAAAAAAAAATCTATAAATGGAAAAACTGGGATTTAAACCCAGTCTTTTAATCTCAAACCAACATGTATCACTATTCCCAAAAACCATGATTTATCTTTAGAATAATCAAAATCTGCTACTTGAGCTAGCTTCCCTGATAGGTGTTTCCAGCAGGGAGACTGACTTGTTGCTGCAATAGCTATTTCTGGAATTCATCTTTTTTCTTTTGTTGTTGTTGTTGTTTTAGTGAGGCAGAGGTGAACCATTCCTGCAGTTACTGCATTACCAGGCTGATGTGTGGAATGGGTGGGGGAAACTTCTATTCCATCTCCCTGCTCCAAAAAAATTCATTTAAAATATTGTTCATGGATAGAAGACATATCAGATGTTAAACTGATAAAATTAGATGTTACATTTATTTTAGCTAAAAGGCCAAAAAGCAATGGGAATTCAACTTTTGTGCTCATTCCCTACACAGATTGTGTTTCATTCACGGCATTAGGATTCAACTTGAACATTCTTCCTCACGTAGACAGTACAGTGATGGGTCAAATGCTTTTGAATGACAGCATTTGTTTCCAAAGAACTAAAATATCTGAGACTTTGTTTCTATGATAAAGTCCCAGACTTCCAGGTTCAATACTTTTGCCTCAACATACAGATTAATTTTTTTGAAAATCCTTTAATTTTCTGGCTAGGAGACCAGGATTTCTATGCTATTTCTTTTTGAAACATATATCGTGTAGCATAATCAAAATCGTGTGTGTGTGTGTGTGTGTGTGTGTGTGTGTGTGTGTGTGTGTGTGTGTGTGCTGGGGCAGGAGGGATTAAGTATAAATCCAGAAATCCTGTCAGATGACATTTTGGTGCATGCTTTTCGTATTTTCTCCTCATAACTTTCCTTAAAAGTACATCATGTCAGAAGGTGGCATTCAAGCTCATCATTGTATTCCTACAAGTACCCAAATAACTTGGATTTCCACAAATATTTTTGAACCTTTTAATATACATTACAAATATTTTAGACCAATCACATTTTGTTGTAACATATTTACAAAACAAAAAATATATTACAATAAGTATGATGAAACAGTGAATCTGATCAACAACAAGCTTTGTCACAACCAGCTATTTAAAAGGAATGCAAAAACCTGTTGGTCTGCATATATTAAGAGTTTTGAGATAAATAGGGTTCCAGAATTATAATGTATCCGGAAAAGAGATGTGGGGGGAAATCCCCAAATTTAAGTTAAGTAAGATTCTTTCTCATTGCTAATTACATAATGTTTAATGATGTTTTAAACTGTGAACATTGACGAATTATCCAAACATGATATAAAGCTAATGTAGTTCTATCATTTCAAAATATGTGACATCCACAGAATATCCTTTTAATTGTTATTATATACTGTAGTTCACACAATATCTACAAATGTGAATGAGGAAAAAAAACAGGTCACAGCAACATGTCTCACATTCCAATTTTAAATAAGACAAGCACATACTGGATCAAACATTATTTTATAATACGTTAATAAATAACATCTAGTTTGTTATGGTTACCTTGAACAGTTTATGACTGTATATTTAAAAAGAGAACATTTTCTTTGAGTTTCACATTGTCAGTAAAAGGTAAAATAAATAATGAACTTTAACAAACAAACACGAAAAAAAAAAGAGAGAGAGAAAGAGATCTATGCAGAACCTAAAGTATTTTTGACATGCCGCTTTTCCGGTATAGCTTGCCACGAGAAAATTAAAACAAAAACAAAAAATGATTGTCTTTTCAAAACAACTTTTAAAAGCTTTTCACAACATTGAGCATGAACCTTTGAAGATTAGCATGAAAATCTTTTTGCCCATCTGCTTTGCGCATATATGTATGTATGTATAATGCACATTGTATATGTGCACACAAAAGAGATCTACTAAAGTCACAGAACAGCACACTGCTTACCCCTTAAAATGAGAACCAGCCAACACACTGATCTAATCCAGCCAGTCTAAGATCTGGAAAGCTTTCATTCTTGCTTTGCTTTCACAAATGTCCCTGTATGAATGTTGTTCCTGTGGATCCCCAACTACTTTTAAAACAATAAAGTCCACTGTAATAATCCAATGAGTCTAGATTTGCCTTGTCGGGAGGTGGGACCTGGTTCCTCAGAGCAGATACTGACAAGCCATCTGACTGGGTCTGCAGGTGAGTGCAGCTCTCTCACTGTGATCGTGCCATTCTCATAACTCCTATTCAGTGTTGCCTTCTATTCTCTTACCACAACCGCTCACAAACCTAGAGAACACTGAGTCCATACTAGATATTGGCCCTGATAAATTGTGAACAGGCCAAACTACTTTACCACCTGTTTCCAGCTAAGAATGTTTTCTTGGCTAAACAAAAGAAGAGCATTAAGCCTTACAGCAAAACTAGATGTTTCATTTAAACCAGGTTTAGAGTTGTTATAGTAGTAAGACTTTTTATTTAATTAATCACAGTTTTCTAAAGGGAAAGAAGGGTAGCAGCCCACTTTCCCAACCAGGAATAAAGATGTCGGCATCTTCAGAGTCCCTATTTTCTTTAGCCAGCATTTTCATTCATTTTTAGCTTAGTCAGAAAGTTGGTGGTAATCACTGGACTGTAGTTTAATCACTGGACTATTATCACTCCCCACAATTCAAGTTCCTTTATATTTGTTAGTCCTCTTGACCAAAAGACATTTACAGTATTATGCTAAAGGCCTTAGTAAATTTTTACTTAAAAAAAAATACTTGGTCTTGTTCTTTGAGTCTGCATAAAGCCACTGCTCAAATTATATCTTTCCAAGAAAAATCTAGGAACCATTAAACCATCATATAACTCTATTATCATAACTGTTGCTCATTAATCCTATTCTCAGACAATGTGATGGGTGTTATGCCTTCATGGGTGGTGGCCTCTGTTTTCCATTTCCCCAGGTAGAATGCTGAGTGGGCTCCCCACAGGGCAGGGAGGAATGCAGTGGTTCCGCAAGGTCATCTGACTAGAAGTTCCTCTCATGCTTTGGATCTTTTATGGTGGGAACTTTGAAAAACCAAATATCCACATTCCTTATCGATGAGAAATTAATTCATGAGTAACTTAATGGTTTAGTACTGAAAACATGTTACTGGAGTTTTTGGTTCATCTGCAAAAACCTCAGAATTGTGACACACACTAAGCATTAGCACAGGTCTGCAGCAGGGATGGAAAAGCTCCTGAATTAATATAAGGGCTTTTGGCCTTGGTTTTCAAATTCAGACCAGGCATCATTGAGCTCCATGAAAATCATCTTTGCGTATTGCTCATAGGGTTGCCCAGTAGCCTGCAGAGAAAACAAAAACACACATTAGATACCACAGACCAAAATGTTATTGATAATTTAATTTTTCACTGCCAATATATGGACTCTAAGTAATTGAAATGTTTTTCTATTTGGCCAATTTCTACTTTTCAGCCTAATCTACTATATCTGACCCAAATTACTATAACCTCCCCATAATGCCCTCCCCCTAGAAATGCACAAGGGTAGTAGTAATCCGTCAAGAAGCTGACAACAGAGAGCTTATCGGGCAGCAAAAGATGTATCTCTGTTCTCCAGAAGCATCTGCCAAATGACAAAGGTTCTTGACAGCCCATCTCCACTGACTGTTTTTAACTCCCATTTTCCCGTTTCTAAAAGGTTCTTTGAGAGTCATAATGGGCATACAGTTTGTGGATTTTTCTGGGCTCTTGTTTCTCCTTCTCTTTTGATTCATCAAAATTCAAGCACTACCATTGCTTCTCATTAATTCTTCTTTCCAGACTAGTACAAAAAAAATGTAGAGAGATGAAAATCAAATGCATCAAATTCAAGCCTGTGTTCCCAAGTGGCACTTCGATCATAGCTTCATGTCATATGACCAGTATAGTCTATGTGACAGCAAGATGACTCACTTCTTTCTGAATGTTTCTATGTATTATACGATGATTTCATTTGGCCATGAGTTAGTTGAAGTTTCTGACAAGGTAGACCCTTAGATGTATATATACTTCAATGAAGACATAAACTGACATAATCAATATAGTGATAATCAAGACAGTGGCAAATTTAATTCCATTTTGAATATTTTATTGATTCTCACAAATTTTACCAACTACATTCTAAAGCTTTTCCATTGCTGTCCTAGCTAACCATACTGTTTTATCTCTAAAGGAAAGAAGTTTTCTTCGGTCCAGCTCTTAGCCTGTCCTTACTATTGTAAGTCAGGACACAATTTACTTTTTCTTTTCTTTTCTTTTTCTGGAGATGGGGTCTCATTCTGTTGCCCAGGCTGGAGTACAGTGGAGTGATCTCAGCTCACTGCAGCCTTGATCACCTAGGCGCAAGTGATCCTCCTACCTCAGCTTCCCGAGTGGCTGAGACTACATACAGGCTCATGCCGCCACACCAGCTAATTTTTGTATTTTTTTTTTGTAGGGATGGGGTTTTTTCATGTTGCCCACGCTGGTCTCAAACTTGAGGGCTCAAGCAATTTGCCTACCCCGGCCTCCCAAAGTGCTGGGATTACAGGCATACGCCACCGTACTCAGCCACAATTTACTTTTGAGCCCTAAAAATTAATCCTTGGGTAAATCTTACTCTCTCTAAATAATCCCCTGTAATATATAGTTTGATATCTTCTTTCTCATTTCAAAAAATATAACTATTTGTTTAAATATCTGATTTTAGCCCATAGACTTAATTTTATTAAAAATAGGTCATATCAACCAGCACATTTAAAGTAAAACACATACTCATAAGATAATGAAGCAAGGACCTGACAAGTTACACAACAGGGCAGGTTATACCCACTTTATCTGGGTGCACCACCAGGACAGCCTTCCTGTACACCTTCTTCACCTGCTCTGGTGTTACCAGGTCTGCCATGCCAACTGGTTTCCACTTGGTCTCCCCAGCCCACAGCACAGTATGCATCGTGGAGAGAAGGGCTCTGATATTTCTTTCTTTACCTTCAATCCATTCCAGAATCTGTAAACACGAAAAGAATTAAGAAATTCAAATGCTTAATTACTACTTCAGAAGGTTTCCACTAGGACTCTAGAAACCCCTTCTGCTCCAGCAACATCAAAATACTTAGGGCAACCTGTATAATCCAGGCTATTTCCTCCACCTGAAATGCTTCTCCTCCTTAACCTCCTACCTTGTCTTCCTGGTTAACTCTCTCACCCTTCAAAAGCCTGCCGAGAAATTTCACACTGTTAGACTTTGCAAGTTTGATTTCCTTTCTCTCCCATCCCTACCCTCAGAGTTACACTCAACACAAACTCCATGAAGGTAGATACTGCACTCAATAAGTAACCATTAAAAAAGGGCCAAACTTCTCTGGGCTACTCTACCTTAAACATGTTTTTACCATAATATGTGCCATACTTTATTGTAACTGTGTGTTTGTCTTTCCCTTCCATTAGGCAGAACTGTTTGAGGAAAAGTATTATTTCTTATATATCACTGTATCTCAGAACCAAATAATAAACCTGGTGCAGAAGAGCTCAAAAAGGCTTGTTACATTAATTGATCCATTTAGTCATTTATTTGAACTATGAACATTCACAGTTTGAACAAATGAGGTGATTAAGTCAGAGGGATCATAAAACTGTATCAGCATTGAATACCTAACAGGATTTCGGCTAAGTGAGTGTTGCTGGATGAATGGTTCAGTCACGTTAATGACAGCTACTCTCCCAAACAATTACATACCCTGTACCAATTAAATAATCAAACATGGCTTAAGTGAAATAAACAGCTTTTTTTTTATAGGAAACTGTCCGAGTTTGCCTAATGAACAAAGGTTTTTGAGATGAAGCACAAAGTTTTTGGAAGAAATATTAAGCTTCTGTGACATTGGGTGGAGTGAAAAACATACAAATGAAAGATCCTACATTGTACTAAAAAATGTATCAAAGAATCTAAGTTATATTAGATGTATATTATATACATCTGCAACAAATCTGTCAGGAAATTATACAGAACAGTGGTATATGTTTTCAGAATGTGTTAAGATTGACTTGCCGTTCGCAGATGCCTTAATACAAAGACAGATTACATCCTCCTCTTTCAGTTTGTTATAGTGTCAGCATAGTTAGTATTTTGTCACATAGGAACTCAACCTCTCCATCTGTGAAGAACATTACAATTCTCTTGATCTTTACAAACTCTTCCAGACCTCATACCACTCATCAACATAACCACCCTCTATTTCCCAGCTAATCTGCATCCACCTGTCCATACAACATCTTCATCTGTGAAGTTATGTGATTTTTCTTCAGCTGTGAAACAAAGGGGTTAGATTTGCTGATTTGCAAACTTAAAAAAAAAAAAAAACAATGCTGAAACATACTAAAACTGTATGTTGATTTGAGGAAAAAAGTATGTTGATTTGATTTAAGGAAAATCCTCAAATCTAATTTTACCTAGACCACCAGAATCAAAAAGAGATAAAAGTAGAACTGCTTGGGTTAAAAGTAGAGAGAGACAATGGGGAAGACGGGAGCCATACTTCCCTCAGCCTTTCCCTCCTCTACCTTCCAAACCTCCAGGTCTAATGTTGCAGGAATTGCTAAGTCTCAGATACGTAAATATTTCTCTATCAGTAGAAAAAAGATCCTGGGGGCTTCAGTCAATCTGGTTTAATAAAAAAGCTCTCAAGGCAGAAACAGAAAACATAAATAATGCATTCTTCTTACCAGCAAATTTTAATGACTCATCTTTAGAATGTGAATGCCATCTGAATACAAAATCACCTCTTAAAAAGTGCCAACTGCTCATCTGAACAGGCAAACAAAAGAAATCTATATTGCCATACCATGGAATAACATTTATTTTATTAAAGAAATTAAACAGTGTGTGCAACCTCCTCAAAGCTACTTTGCTATTAAAGGGAACAGCTGTACTCAAATCACAACTGCAAAGACCAAATAGAGTGGCCACCAGAAATCTAATACCACGCCTTCTATAGGTGATATGGTCCGAATGTATGTGTCCCCCCAAAATTCCTATACTGAAATTCGAATTCCTGAGGTGATGATATTAGGAGGTTAGGGCTTCCTATTGGGAGGTGATTAGTTCATGAGACACATTTCTTATAAATGGGATTAGTGCCCTTATGAAAGAGGCCTGAGCAAGACCTCTTTCTTCTGCCTGTGAGGACACAGAGAAAAGACCACCATCCATGAACAAGGAAGATGGCCCTCACCAGACACCAAAATGGCTGGCACCTTGATCTTAGACTCCCAGCCTTCATAACTATGAGAAAAAAAAAATCCTGTTGTTTATAAGCCACCCCATTTATCATATTTTGTTATAGCAGCCTGAATGGACTAAGACAATAGGTTAGTCTTGTGCTGATAGCTCCATACACATGACTTTATCACATGACTTTGTCATACAGGATAATCAAGCTGTGTCAGGGGCCTCACTCACCTTTAATTTCTCAGGATCCATTTCTTTAGCCATTTCCTCCTTTCTCATCTCAGCTATTGTCCGAGGACCCTTTTTGTCTTTGTGAGCATTGAAACCTTGACCAGAGAGTAGGTCTTCAAAATCAGCTGCTTTTTGTTTCCCTTCTGCAATATAATGTTTGAAAATCATTATAATTTTCATTCTTAAACATAATGCTGTATCATTATCTCACAGCATCTGGGGTCTTCAAGGTGTTTTTAATATGCATTCAGTCCCTTAACCCTCATGCTTGCTTACCCTGTGAGTAGGGTAAGAGACTCTTGCATCCATTTTACAGATGATGAAAATGAATCTGTCCAGAATCATATAACATATATGTGGCAAGGTTAAAACTGGAGGTTGGTTCATGAAGCCAAATCAAATTCCATCTCCACTGTACCTTCTCTTTAGATGAGGAGACTCATTATCCCTCCAGATTATAACTAACTCATATCAGTGTTGGCACTGGGATCTGGGTTTTGGTAGTTGAAATCCATGCATGCTACCACTTTCCTGCCCCTATTCTGTTGATATTTTAGTCAGTCACTTTGCTCTTTCTCTCCAAGTCTGTTGTAGCCTCATAATCTTTCTCAATTTGGTTGGACAGGCAGCCAAGCATGGTGGCTAGGAACAAAGAATTTGGACCCCAACTCTCCAGGTTTGAATTCTAACTCTGCCACTTAATAGTGATGTGATCCAGGCAAGTTACTTACTATCTCTATTCCTCAATTTCCTCATCCATAAAATGAGGATGGTGTTAGGAATATTACTTACCTTATGGAGTTGTTGTGAAAATGAATTAGTTAACATTTAAAATGCTTAGAACAGTGCCTGGCTATCTAAATGAGTGTTAAAACAAAATAGAACCAAAATATCAGTCCATACAGTCTATTCAAATCAACCAAAATCAGTTGGTTGAGTTGAAAACCATTTGCTATCTCTACGCTGTAAGATATACACACACCTGCACTTGCACACACTGAAATGTAAGTGCTCTGAAACTAGGGAGTTTGTTTCTTGTTTACTGCTGCATCCTCAATGTTTTCTACACTGAAGATGCTCCATAAGTATTTGCTGATTGAAATCACTCACCCCACATCTATCTACTCAAAAATGGAAGGGAATTGACATGACTCTATGGAACTGTCCAGGAAATATCCCTGGTAGTCAAGAACAAACATGATGTTACATACCCCCAACAACTGAATTCCTAACATGTTGGTGTTGTGAGAAGCACTTGTGTTCTAGCCAATAGAATGTAGCAATAAAGGGCAGGGGTTCTGGAGCCAAACTGCCAGGGTTCAAATCCTGACTCTGTCACTTATAAGCTGTATCAACTTAGGAAATTACTTCATTGATCTGTGTCACAGGTTCCCCACCTATGATATGTGGTTGGTTTTGAAGATTATAAGAAATAATATGGGAGTCCCCCGACTTATTCACAGGGGGTATGTTCCAAGGCCCGCAGTGGACACCTAAAACCACAGATAGTACCGGACCCTATATACACAGTACTTTCTTTGATCTGATAACCGAGATGGCTACTAAGTGACTAATGGGTGGGTAGAGAACACAACATAGATGTGCTGGACAGAGGGATGCTTCACATCCTAGACAAGATGGAGTAAGATGGTGTGAGGTTTCATCACGCTGCTCATAAAAGTACACAATTTAAAATGAATGAATTGCTTACTCCTGGAATTTTTCATTTAATATTTTCAGACTGCAGTTGACCTCAGGTAACTGAAACTGCAAAGGATAAAACCACAAATAAAGGGAGATGACTGTACATGAAAAATGCTTAGGATAGCACCTGGCATACAGTAAGGACTCAATAAATGTTAGCTACAGCTACTAGGAAGAGCAGAAGAATTGCCTTTCCATGTTCCATAGAGAGAAAGTCCTGTTCCCTCACCATGTTCCTATGTACTTCATTGCAGAGTCTGACAAAATCAACTGAAATATAAAATGTACCAAAATAGGCTTTTAATAAACTCAAATCTAACCATCCCTCCTATGCAAAAATATTACTTTTCACTCATTGTCAAGATCCTATCCAGGGTATCCTCCAGCCTCAGGTGTTGGCACCATTATACCCCACTGATCTCAGGAATCCACCAAACAGAGCATAAGAAAGACCAAGTGTTCCAAGACACATACAGTCCTCTAATTGGGACCAAAGAGCAAGTATAACCAATGTGCTTGAAAGATTCCCCAACTTTTTCTTCTACCTCCTCTTGCAAAGGAATAACAGCTTTAAGATCCATCCACCTCTCCACTCACATCCCTTCAACATTCATTTAGTGCCTACCCTATGCCAAGCATTATGCTAGGTGCTAATGATACCATGGCAACTAAGACACAGTCCCTGCCCTCCATGTGGTTTCAGTGTGGAGAGAAATGGACAAGTGAGCCCACAGTCACAAAATGGTTTAAAAGTTAGAAGCATAGTCAACCCAGGAGGCTCCAGGTACAGCATGGGGGGTAGGGATCATGTTGTGTCTCTACAACTATAAGATTTCCTCAGAAACTACTGAATTGAAACTACCCAGAAACTACTGTCACCTTCAGACATACACATTCAGGCAGTGTGACAACACAGACAGGCTGCCCTATAGCTAGGCCCCATACCATCATCCTTACCCAAATTACTTGATCCTTTCCCACGTTCGTTCTGGCCCCCAGGCATGGCCGAGAAGCTCACATTGTAGTTGGGTCGGTTCTGGGGAGAGGAGTGGGGCATGCTGGGCTGAGGCTTAGGCTGTGGCTGCTGCCAGTTGTAGGCACCTCCCTGCTGCCACCCGCCACCCATAGGCTGGGGAGATGCCTTCTGTGGCGAGCTGAGAGGTGGGAATCCTCCACCCAATCCAGTTGGTGTGGTGGGTTTGCTGGCAAATGAAGAACTACCTAAAGAAAAAGAGATAAAGAAGGTAAAACTATATTGAGTGGCCTCTAACTCTTGTGTCTTCAGATATTGTTTGCAGTGGCTTTAGTAGCCATTCCCTTGACTGATAGCATAAGTAATCTTCCTAATATAGATAAAGGAATTGCAGGCATACATATTATTTCCTTAATCCCCACAACAACACTTTTAGGTATGTTTTAATGGCCTCATTTTTCCTTCAGATGAACAAACTGCAGGTCAGAGCAGTTAAGTGATTTTCTCAGAGGCACACAGCAAGTGGCTGAGCTGACACTTGATTCTGGATCTTTGCCTCCAAGTCAAAAGAACCCTGGCTCTTCCCACTGTGCCATCCTTCCCTACCCTTCCATCTTCTAAGCAGATTCTACTTTTTCACTAGAATAAAATGTTTTTAAAAACTACTAAATGACAAGAATGGGGAATAAAACAGAGTAAGTCCACTCATTAAGGTGCTACTTAAACTTCAATTATTAGGATTAATCACTTTTTGTTATAAAGCATGGTTAGTGCCCAAGAGTAAATAAAGATGTTTTGAAATGTCACAAGTAGGTTTTAATTTCATACTACTTGCATTTCATTCAAGGAAAACAAAAACAGTCAACATTCTGATAACTTTAAACAGGACAAAGGATCTTATTCAAGCTTTAAAAATGATGTTATTTTGTGCCAGGAATTTAAGTAGAATCGTGATTGCATAATCTCCAAACTTTTAAGCACTCACTGCATAAAAGCTGGGTTATGTCCAAAATATGAAAACCAGCTGTAACTTGCATTTAAAGAGGTAAAATGAGAAACTGAAATGTGATGATCCCTAAAGACCCTTTCATGTAATAGTCTAAAGGAACAACAATAAAATAACTAATATTTATGTAGCTCTTTAGAGTTAAGAAAATGTGTCAGATCTACACAACACTCTTAGGAGGTAAGTAGAATCACTGGCCCCACTTTAAAGATAAGGAAATTAAGGCTCAGAGAGGTTTCCTGATACGCTCATGATCACACGGCTAATTAATGGAGCTGGGATTAGACTACGTACATCCTACCTCCAAATGTCATGTTCGTTTACTGCACTCAGTAATCCTTAATTCCTCTCCTAATTGCTGAGCCTTTCACTATAACTCATCCCTTACTATCTCTTCTTTCTATAGATACTTTCCCTATTCTGATCCTGGGACTCCACTTTCCTTCCCTACTGGAAATGTATCATGATCACTGGACTTACCGTCAATCTGAGTTTGAGTCTCAGCTCTATCATTCATTCTTGCATTTGTTCTTCATTCATTCACACATACATACACTAATTCACCCCTATTTGGTGAGCATTACCAAGTGTCATGTACTATGCTGGGCACTAAGAATGTAGCTGAAAACAGGACACAGAGAATCTTTCTATATCTCTCTTCTAAAGCTGGGTAAAAAAAAATCGCACCCCTTTGAGCCTCAGTTTCTTCATCTGTTTAATCAAAACTATGTCTATATCACAGGTATACTGTAAAGACACAACTATATGAAAGTATTCCACAATTAAGCAAACAAAGAGATGTTATATATTATAAAATAATGTAAGCTCATATGCTAATAAGCCCATGCCTAGTATATCTTTAGGGCTCAATAAACACTTGGTGATAGGAAAATGTAATGACAGGGCTTGTCTTCAAAGTTGGCACTGCCCCACTCATTCCATAACTAGGAGTATGAAGTCCCTCTTCCTATGTCCCAGAGCCTTCCTGCCAAGAGCACAGGAACATACACTTAAGACTTGGTATTCATTCTATACTGGGGTTTCATTTTATATTTAAGGAAGCTTACTTTGTTCTGAACATATATGTTTTTTATTTTAAAATTTGGTAAATATGGAAAAGCCTAAAGAACTAAGAAAACCTTGCCATATGCCTACCATACTGTCAGTTATTCATTCATTTAGGAAACACTGTTGAGCATCCTCTAGATGCCAGGCTGCAGATACAGTGGTGAAAAAGCAGACGCTGACCCCGCACTCATGGGGCTCATCAACATTGCAGGACTCTCTGATGTCTACCCTTCTAGAATATTTTCTCCCTGTGCTCAGCAAGTCTAATTGTTAATGCAATTGAAGCAGATAACTGACAGAAAAACAAAGTGGTAGCTAAATCCAGAGACCACTGCAATCCTCATTAAAAGCTACAGCAGTGGTTCTCAACTTTGATTGTGCATTAGAAGTACCTGGGGAGCTTTTTAAAAAATGCTCCATCTTGTGTAGCCCCTAGAGTAGTGGATATTTTACATTCAATTAAAGTTTCTTCCTCCCACCGTAGTGTAAGTTTCAAAGAACAGGAATATCATCTGCTTTGATTCTTTATTACATCCTGAATGCCTACCACGTAGTAAGTACTCAAAAATACTTGTGAAATGAGGGAATTAATGTTCAAGGGTAGAAAATCATTGACTGGATGAAATGAACTGATACCCCTTCCCACACTCAGCTACATCAACCTCTAAACCTTTTATGAGTGCAAGCTCCAGAGCTAGACTTCTTGGTGTTGAAAGCTTGTGATTTGTGCATGTTACTTAATCTGTTGTGTCCCCGTTTCCTCGTCTGTAAAATGAGGATTATAACAGTCACTACTTCAAAAGATTATGAAGATTAAATGAAATGATATATGTGAAGCACTTCAAGTAGTGTCTGGCACATAGTAAGGCCCCAATAACTATTAACTGTTATTTTTATCATTTTCATTATTTGACATTATATTATATATTTGTTAATTTATGATTTGATTCCCCTTCTGTAATGTAAGTTTTATTAAGGCAGGAGTTTTGTCTTTTTTTTTGCTATTTTTTTTTTACCAAAACAGTCCTAGCACCTAGAAGGCACTTTCATAAATATTTGTTGGATGAATAAATGCATTAAAAATCAATAATAAATGAGATTTTATTAAAGTAAAATTTCATCTGATGTAGTAATATTACTTTAAAATTTGAAATTTTCTGTAAGATACAAAGAAAGGTGGAGAAGAAAATATCTGCATAAAAGAATTTTGAGAGTTCTTAGAGGGGAAAAACACCTAAATAGTACAGAATGGAAGATACAGATGCTGACACAAGTTACAGACAACAATGGTAGCCAGGCTCACATTCCCTCCATCTGGCTCTAAATGCCTCAGGAGGGCTTCCTGAGATCAGGGACTATCAATATGGCCAAGATAAACCTTTGTGTCAGGGCTACCCCATCCTTATTTAACAAATCTGCACTGCCCTAGAGGAGGAAGGAAAAAGGAGGAAGAAGATGTTTCAGAACACAGTACTCCAATGAACCCCTCCTTGAAAACAGGATCCTTGATGAAATCAGTTTGAGAACTCTGGACCCTGTGACCCTCTTAGTGGTAATCAAAATCCACTGAAACCAGTGTTTCCCAATCTCACTTGCTCTCAAAACACTTACCCTGTGACATCTATTAACATATGGTGAAAATATTCTAGAAATACAATACTTGAGTCTATTTTCTGTATAGAATTTTACAAATTGACCAAAGAGTACCACAGTTAATGGAGAGAAGGGGAATGGTGTGAAGATCTCACAGGTAACACCACAGCATCACAGTAAGTGTTCTGCAAGGTTGGCATCATGTGGCACAAATCCATCTGACCAGCCCTGTCTCATACCATTTCCCTACACATTACTTTTGCGCAGCCAAACTCTGCTGCCATGAGCCCCTGAAAGCTCTAACTTTATTCATACTACACATCCAGAATTAGGCACTGGAGAAATGAATCAATAAAGATGATTTTGAATCCCATATCTGATTCTCACTTTCTTTTTTCAAAAAGCCTATCTCAGGTTTCAGAGGATAGATTAAGAATACACACTATTTGAGGTTCCAGGTGACAATACCAGCTTGCTATAACACCAAAGACTGAGATTTGAGGCTTTGTAGCCATAAATAAATGTTATTTGTAGCTCGATCTTCTGAGTTTGTACCTAGCGTCCCAAGGTCGGCAAAAGGATCCAGAGTCTGGGGTTTGTTTTGATGGGTGGGAGTACCATGCGAGGATCCGGTTGGGCTGGTGGCAGCTGACTTGCTTCCCATTCCAAAGCCTCCTGAAAAGGAAATAAGGTCACTGAAAATGAGTTAGTCGTTTGAGGCTGAATTCTGAAATTCAGAATTCCAGAGTTACTGTTCATTTGTCTCCTAGGCAAATTAGGACAGGGTTTGAAAATGTCTAAGAAGTTGCTAGACCCTGTTTCCCTGACCTGGGTGAATGGTGACCTTGAACAAGGACAGAACACAGAAAAGACAAATGCTGTTTCCAAACCACAAGTGTGAACTATTATATCCACTGTTTGTTTTATTTCCAGGTCCTCATTTCACCTGACTTCACTCTTTCCTGTAGGATTTGAAGTTAGGTCTGGATCTGGATTCCAGCTTTGCCAATTCCTGAGTGACCTTGGGAATCTTGCTTAACATCTTTGAGCTTCACCATTTTACCATTAGTTTTAAAAAAGAGAAATAATATGAAACCAACAGCACAGGCAACAAAAGAAAAACAAAGGGGATAATTATCAAGCTAAAAACTTCTGTGCAGGGAAAGTAACAATCAACAGAATAAGAAGGCAACAGGGTAAAAAGACTTATTTTTCACCATATACAAAAATCAGCTCAAATTCCATTAAACATTTAAATACAAGACCCAAAACTATGAAATTACCAGACGAAAACATAAAGATGAAAACCAGAAGAAAACCAACAGATGTATAAAACCAACAGATGTATAAAAAATACTAACATCACCAATCATCATATAAATGCACATCAAAACCAAAATGACATATCACCTCACTCCTGTAAGAATTGCTATTATACAAAAACAAAAAACTTGTTGGCAAGGATGTAGAGAAAAAAGAACACAGTTAGTGGGAATGTAAATTAGTACAGCCATTATGGGAAACAATTTGGAGGTTCCTTAAAATATTAAAAATAGAACTACCATATGACTTATCAATCCTGCTACTGGGTATACATCCGAAGGAAATCAAATCAGTATGTCAAAGAGATATCTGCACTCCCATGCTTATTGTAGCACTATTCACAACAGCCAAGATATGGAATCAACCTAAGTACCCATTAATGGATGAATGGATAAATAAAATGTGGTATACACACAATGGAAAACTATTGAGCCATAAAAAGGAGAAATTCCTGTCATTTGAGACGACATGGATAAACCTAGACAGCATTATGTTACATGAAATAAGCCAGGCACAGAAAGACAAATACTGTATGTTTTCATTCATATATGGAAGCTAAAAAAGTTGGTCTCATAGAAATAAAGAGTAGAATGGTGGTTAGCAGGTGCTGGGGTGGTTAGACGTAGGGCAGGGATGAGGAGGCATTGGTTAAAGGACATATTATTACAGCTAGATAGAAAGAATAAGTCAAGAGATCCATTGTACAGCATAGTGACTCCAGTTAATAATAATCTACTACATTCTTGAAAAATTCAAAGAGAACAGATATTAAATGTTCTCACCACAAAAATGATAACCACGTAAAGGTAATGCTTTTGTTAATTAGCTACATTAAACCATATCACAGTGTATGTGTACTTCAAAACATCATATTGTATACGTCAAATATATACAATTTTATCTGTCAGTTTAAAGAAAAATCTTTTTTTGAGACAGGGTTCTCACTCTGTCACCCAGGCTGGAGTGCAGTGGTGTGATCTCGGCTCACTGCAGCCTCAACCGCCTGGGCTCAAGTAATTCTTCCATCTTAGCCTCCCAAGTAGCTGGGACTACAGGCACACACCACCACACCTGACTATTTTTGTATTTTTGTAGAGATGGGGTTTTGCTATGTTGCCCAGACTGGTCATGAACTCCTGGCTTTAAGGGATCCTCCCATCTCAGCCTCCCAAAGTGCTGGGATTATGCCCCAGCCAAAAACTTTTTAAAAATTAAAAACAGAAGCAAATCCTGTCACATGCTACAACACAGATGAACCTTGAGGATATTATACTAAGTGAAATAAGCCAGCCACAAAAGTCAAATGCTGTATGATTCTACTTATAGGAGGTATCTAAAGTAGTCAAACTCATGTAGAAGGGTGGTTGCCAGGGGCTGGCGGAGGCAGAGATAGGGAGTTATTTAGTGAGTGTAGAGTTTCAGTTATGCGAGAGGGTCAGTGGTGAGGTGGGTTCGTTCTGGGGATCTGTTGCACAACAAAGTGCATGTAGCTGGTAATACTGCATTGTACACTTGGAAATTATTGGCAGGGTAAATGTTATGTTGTGGGGAGGGGGTTGCTACGATTAAAAAAAAAAAAGGGAAGCAGCAACTGCTTCAGAAAGTTGTTGTGATAAGCCCATTGTGTATATGTTTACATGTGCACGCGTGCACTTAACTTGTTCAATGTCAGAAGCAGTCACGTGAGACAGCTCCATAAATGCCATAGTGGTCATGAGGAGGAGACCTTATTGATCACAGAAAAGTCCTGCCCTGAAATAAGTACTTTGTAAAGAAAGAAGAATATTCACGTTTGTCAGCATCTACACTATACCAGAAATTCTTATACAAGTTTTTTTCATTTAAACTTACACAACTGTGTGGGACCAAAATTATTATCGCCATTGTTCAGATAAGAAAACTGAAGCTCAGACTTGCCAAAAAATCCAAGAGTTTCTAAGTGATAGAGTTTGATATATATTTATATCTGTCTGATCCTATTGTCAAGACAGACATCCAGCAAATGAAACTTAGAAAAGTTAAATGGTGTATGATAAGTAGCACTATCACGTCATCAAGTGCACTGGGAAAAGCTCTTCCAGAGTAAGAATCTTCAGGAAAAAGTGACACAAATTACACAGGTAGGCCACAATACTCTCTGAGTACTCACTTCATCTTGGGTAAGGATTATGCTTTTGCAATTATATAAATGTGTACAGAAAATAACCTGCTGACCTTTACCTGGTTTAGCATGCCAGTCCCAACCTCCAGAAACATCTGGCTGAATATTCACAGCAGGCGTACTGGAAGCTACAAATGGGGAGAAGAAAAAGAATGAGAACAACAGAGCTCAGAACCCACTTTTCTGAGTTCACATAGGATAATGCCGATCCATCCCTGAAGCCTGCACGGCCCCAGCAAGATCCCAAGAAATCCACTCGTGCTTCCGAGTTCTTGCCACACTCTGCAACACTCGATATGTTCTACCTTCACCTATGGTTGTTCACATGAGGCTTGACGGAAACTACATATTATTTGTCTCTGCTCCTTCTTTGTCTCACTTTGGTTTTACCTCCACATCCATACACCTTGAGTTATAGCTGAGCATGTGTCTGTCTCTGTTTGATTGTGAGTCCCTCGAAGGCAAGAAAGAACTACCTTATGTGTGTGTGTCCCACCTGTAAACTTAACACAGAGTCAGTGTGCAATAAGAACAGAGGGGGAAAACACCTTAAACTCAGTTTACCTTTGCTAAGCACTAACAAGTATAGAGGCATAATCCACTTAAAACTGACATTTTGTTTTTTCCTCTGCTGTGACATGAATTGAGAATCATGAGTCATGCAGAACATGTATTGGGCACTGGCTATACACCATCACTATGCTGCTTGTCAGGGATGTGTCTATGGTACTCAAAATAAACTCATTACAGCTTCAAAATAAATCATTCTGACCCCCCTCAAAGTTCCAAACATATAATTTAAAAGAAATACTTGGCTAAAATGAATCAGGTGTAATAGAGGAATACCTGTGCGTAGTAAGTTTTTTATACATCTATAAAATCTATATAGGAAACAGGATGCCATGATGAAGAATTTCTTTCTGAGGCACCTCTAGGTTTTTCCCACACAAATTAAGGATTAAAATGCAAATACTAAACTGACATTGCAACTGGGATTTAAAACACACACACACACACACACACACCACACACACACCCCATCACCACCAGAAGGCATCAAGATTAGCATTCCAAATCTTTTATGTCCTTGTTTTGTTTACTTAGTACCAACCAAGACATCTAGTACCTTCCCATCATTAAGTTAAAAAGGATATGCCATTATCAGCAATAATAATTCTTTCTTTTATATTTCTCCCTTCTCTTTTTACACAATAACCCATTCCACTGAGGTGGAAGTTAGACGGTTTTGCTAATACGTTCTATCTGATTTCCTTTAAGCTCTGATCTTAGTCTTACATCCAATTAAGATGTAGAAGTAGGTATCAGAACTTATTGCTAATCAAACCCACAAACCCTTATGACTACCTACCACATGCAAGGCACCACACCAGGGGACAGAGACTAAAAGATGCATTATCTATCCTCAAGAAACTTAAGGTCTGTTAGAGAGACAGGAATATACTTTTTAAAAAAGGTAATTACCTAATATTTTAGTCTCTATTTTGCCTTTTATTATGATTATTTATTTGTTCTTCCAACACCATGTCCCAAGTGATTATTCTCTTCAGAATAGGAAAAAATTCAATAAATATTTGTTGAGCCCAAAGGTAGTATTTTTTTTTTAATTTCCACAAGAGATTTGCAATGCCTTGTAGAAACCCGGGGGAAGTACCCTGAGGATTTGGAGGTGGGCAATCTGACCTCCCAAAGCAGACATCTGAGTGTCACCTATATTCTATCTTATATGAAGATGGTGAATTGATTCAGTAACAGTGAAATGATCATTGCTTTCCCAACAAGGAGAGGAGAAAATTCTTTCCACTCGCTAGCACAATACAGGCCAAAATGAGAAATGTAACCACAAAACAAAGGAGTGCTAACTGGCCTAAACTGGGTGATAAACATCATGTTCTAATGAGCTCATCAGAAACAGAAAACTAGATCCAAAACTGCCAAGCTGCCAAGTATGAACACCCACGTTCACGGGACACAAAGGGTAGTATTCTTATTAAAACAATAATTTCAAAGTATTAAAATCAGGAAAATGTATAGCCTTATAGACACTATCACTGTGCATCAAAGAAACTTGAGTTAATTTATTTTATATTTAATATTGGAAAGATAGCACCTACCATGTGCCAGTACTTCTTTTTTCTTTTTACTTTTTTTTTTTTTTTTTTTTTGAGATGGAGTCTTGCTCTGTCGCCCAGGCTGGAGTGCAGTGGCGTGATCTTGGCTCACTGCAAGCTCCGTCTCCCGGGTTCATGCCATTCTCCTGCCGCAGCCTCCCGAGTAGCTGGGACTACAGGCGCCCGCCACCACACCCGGCTAATTTTTTGTATTTTTAGTAGAGACAGGGTTTCACCGTGTTAGCCAGGATGGTTACTATCTCCTGACCTCGTGATTTGCCCGCCTTGGACTCCCAAAGTGCTGGGATTACAGGCGTGAGCCATGGCGCCCGGCCGCCAGTACTTCTTTTAGGCACTACGGATGTATTAGGGAACAAAACAAAATTCCCTGCCTTTGTGGAATTCATGTTCTAATGGAGACAGATAGATGACCAAAAAAAAAAAAAAAAAAGTCACACATAAGTTAATTACTGTGTATACTGGAAGTTACTAGGTAAAACAGAAAGGGGAATGTAGAGTAGGGTCGGGAGTTGTGACTTGAAATGGAAGAATCAGAATAGACTCCATTGAGAAGGGGACATTTGAGCAAAGACTCGAAGGAAGTGAAGGACTTAGCCACGCAGATGCCTGGGGAAGAGTATGAGGCAGAGGAAACAGCCAGTGCAACAGCAAAGAGGCCAGTAGAGCTAGAATGCAGAGAGCAAAGTGGGGGAGAATAGGAAATGAGGTCACAGGCACTGGGATGCTAGAGCATGCAGAGCCTACACAGGCCATTTCAAGGACTTTGGTTTTCATGCTGAGTGAAATGGGGAGGCATTTTGAGCAGAGCAATGACATGACAACATTTTAAATGACTGAGCAAAACCAACTCTACTCTACATTCCTGCATCTTTTCTCCTACAGGCAGTCAACATCCAATCAGGAGACTCTCTCAAGTGAGCATGACTCATAGGTGAGAGGGGAATTCCTTGTATATCTCCTGTGGACACACTTCAAATAGTTTGAGATTCAAGACTAGTTGGAAATGAACCATGAAAGTTGCTCCTGGACTCTTTTTTAGTCAAGTTGCAGTTTCACCAGTGTTGCAAAAGTCATCTTCCTTTTGTATTGGCATGGTTTCCCGAAGTCAACTGATAACTGGACTGCATTCTCCAAGCAAGCTCAGGATGCCTTCAACGATACATTACCTTCTAGGTTGTGGCCAATAATGTTCACTAGACTTCCCCACCAGGAATGAGCTACAACTCTCTGGCTCAAAGCTATTTGTCCCTCACTGCAAAGCTCCGGTTTTAATCAATGTTACCTAAGTGACCCACATTTATAAATGGATGTGATTATTATTCTTTCTATACAACCTAAGTCTCTAACATAGAAATATAATTTGGGCCACATATGTGATTTTATATTTCCTAGCAGTCACGTTTTAAAAAGTAAAAAGACACTATTGAAATTATTTTTAATAATATAGTTTAACTCAGTATGTTCAAAATATTATGTTAGTAAGTGATCAATATAAAAATATTGATGAGATGTTTCACATGCCTTTTTTGTACTAAGTTTTGAAATCTGGTATATATTTTATACTTGGAGTGCATCTCAAATCAGATCACCGACATTTCGAGTCATCAACAGCCACACGTAACTAGTGGCTATCATATCCCAAACTTTGTTCTTTGGAATACCAATTTTGTGGACTACTAACATATTTTATTGATTTAGGACATATTTTTCCACATTTCAAAGATTTCTCTAACCAAGAATTATCTTCCAGTCATTTCATAGTGGCAGTGTTTTCCTTCTTTTGGTACATAAAATAATTACATGTCCTACAATCAAGGGTCATTTATGATTCTACCCATGTAGCTCTAATGCAAAAAGGATACCGTAGTCAAACAGGAAAGCAGAGCTAAACAAACTTAAGCAGGTTTCTGTCCTGTAAGACAGCCCAGAGCTTTTGATATGTTAAGGTGAGTTGTTAATTTCAAAAACAGAGATGTGTGAGGAATCTTTTACCAAAAAAAGCACCCACAGGGTGCTTTTATATATGAGCATTTACTGACATCTTGCAGAAAACTATGTTCCACTGAATACAATATAAAATATTTCCTTACCATGTACTGTGGGTGAAGGACTTCTCGTGGGCTGGAGGAACGGGTCACTGGAAGCACTGGATGTGTTCAGAAAAGAACCCAGCAAATCCTGACCTGACGGTTTGGAAGGTGCTCCAAATGGGTCAAAGGTGGCACCTAGAAAACAATGGGAAAATATATTTATTTGTCCCATGAGTTCATTCACTAAATGTCAAAGAATTGTCACTTCATGCAGGGCTAACAGTGGACTCCAAGAATTTCCTATCTTTGTGGACAAAGGAGTAGTCTGGACTTATCTGCTGGATGAACCACAGTTGATACCATTGCTGCTACACAAGGCTAATCTGCTGCCCAGCAGATGTTAGGAGAGCATTATGCCAATGAAGTCTTAGCTGAAAACGTATTAAGCCATATATCCTACCTCGGTTTTAAGAGCAGGATTTATTTGTTAACTAGCCTCATCCCTTCTTACCATACTTAGTACAGTTAAAATATCAATTTATGTTAAACTAGGGGCACTCTCCAATAGCTAAAACTGCCCAATACCACAAGACAAGAGCTCAAAATTTAGTCTTTGCAACAATGCTAATATGTAAGTATTATCCCCATTTTACAACTGAAAAGATTTTTCAATAATGTTACACAGATAGTTAAGTGTTAGTCCTGTGATTCAAATCCAGGTCTTTAACTCTAGATTTAGTGTTCTTTCTACTTCCTCTTGAGGGGATAGAATATTTGCATTCTAGACCTGGGTATGCCACTAATCCAGTGGGTATCCTCGGACAGGTCAATCAATACATCTAGCCTCAGTTTCATTGTCTATAACATGAGGCACAGAATTAACTGATGTCTAAGGCCCCTTCTGGCACTGGAATGCCACTAGCTGCCTGAAACTATGATGAATGAAATCGTGAGAGTCACACCAGGTACATAGTCTTAAAATGCAATCATCGAGTACTGTGCTATCTTGGATCTTGGAAATTGTTTTCCTGACAGAGCTTTTTTTCACTTTGGCAAGTTAAAACTGTAGGGAAGGGGGGTGCGGAGCAAGATGGCCGAATAGGAACAGCTCCAGTTTCCAACTCCCAGCACGAGCGACACAGAAGACCGGTGATTTCTGCATTTTCAACTGAGGTACTGGGGTCATCTCACTAGGGAGTGCCGGACAATCGGTGCTGGTCAGCTGCTGCAGCCCGACCAGCGAGAGCTGAAGCAGGGTGAGGCATCGCCTCACCTGGGAAGCGCAAGGGG
>NW_012111142.1:144622-170251 GCF_000951035.1 Colobus angolensis palliatus
AAAAAAAAAAAACTGTAGGGAAGGAAGTGAAGTACAGAGGAAATAGCCTTGGCATAGGATTCAGGGCACCTGAGTTCACATCCTGGCTCCACCAATAACTAACATCGGAGCTTGAGCCTCAGAACTCTGTAATTCTGAGACCCACACTCATGAAGGATGCCTCCAGTTGAACCATCACAAGTCAAGACCAGCCCACAGCCTTCTGGGAAGGACATGCTTGGGGAAAAAATGTTCCTATAGGATACTATAGGCCTGAAGAGTTGAGACATTTCTCTTTACCCTTCCTAATGTGAAGTCATCTTGGTTATTGGTGACAGGACCAAGGGGTAGCTGATTTGAGTTGGTTCTTCAGGAGCTGTACTTATCAATTATTAGTCATATAAACCAATGCTACTGATTTAATTCTATGCTTCCATTTCCTCAACTATAAAATGAGGATAAAAATAGCACTTGCTTATTGGGTTTCTATGAGAATTAAATCATGTTTAGTATTAAATTCCATGTATGGCAAATAGTAAATACCTCATAAATACTACCTATTTTTATCAACAATAATTCATCAATCAATATGTTTAAGCAGACATAACTAATGCAGCTCAGGGGTTGAAGTGCTAAACAAAGAAAATTAGAAGTAAGAGTGTGAAGCTCAAACATCCACTCTTACACTACCTTAGTGTGCTACCCAAATGGACAATATTTCTATTTTCTCTTATGCTTTCTATTTAAATAAAGATACAGACATCTAAAGGACTTTCAGTGAAATCAAAAAAGTCTAGCTTATTAGGAAAGTTCATTTCCACCTCTTTGGCCAAAGGTTAGAATTCAAATCTGAGAGGCACAGTGCAAAATAGAAAAAATTACCTTCTCCCACTCTTAGGGTTGGAGACGCGGAGGTGGAGGTGGCAGAGCGGCGTGGTGTTGACTGGGTAGACGCAGGTCCACTAGGATGAAACACATCTTCCACTCCTGACTGTCCGGCCTGGGTGGGACCAGCTGCACCTCCACCCCCAAACAGGTCACTCAGTAGTTCAGAATTGGTGGGAGGAGCCGCTGGTGGAGAGAAGCTGTTACTCACTGCAGACCCTTCCAGGCCCAAAAGGTCCACATCCTCAGGGGGTGGAGGGGCTGCTGGCTCCTGCTGCTTTTTGCTGGGCTTCTTGACTCCATGAGGCTTGTCACCATTGGCATTGCCATGTGGACTGGAAAGTGTCAGAAGTTCATCGTCTGACTGCTCACTTTCCTGGTTCACTAGGGCAGCGTGGTCCTCCTCACAGAATGACTTCTCTGATTTCTGATCTGAGGAAGGCCAGTATACCGTAAGAGATTAGTTGTTGACCACAGCATTGTTGGTTTTTGTTATATGTATATAATTCCAGAAAGACAGAGGATTCAGCCCTGAGCAAACAGTGCTTTCAGACCCCAACCAGTGGAACACTTGATGTATTTCATGTTATATTCAAATACCACTTGTTGAGCATCTGAGAGGAAGTAGAGTGTAGGGATAAGCAGCAGGAACTCTGGAGCCAGCCTAGGACTGAATCTCAGTTCCACTACTCACTGGCTCTATGACACTGGGCAATTTACTTTACTTCTCTGTGCCTTGATTTCCTCCTCAGCAAAGTGGGGATAACAAATTGTACCTAACAGCCAGGCATGGTGGCTCACGCCTATAATCCCAGCACTTTAGGAGGTTGAGATAGGATCACTTGAGGTAAGGAGTTTGAAACCAGCTTGGCCAACATGGTGAAACCCCATCTCTACTAATAATACAAAAATTAGCTGTACATCATGGCATGTGCCTGTAATCCCAGCTACTCAGGAGGCTGAGGCATGAGAATCGCCTGAACCCGGGAGGCAGAGGTTGCAATGAGCCAAGATCATGCCATTGTACTCCAGGCTGGGCTATAGAGTGAAACTGTGTCTAAATAAATAAACAGTACCTAACTCACAGGCTACTGTGAGAAATACATGAGATGATATTATAAATCACTCCAATCAACAGTAAGTAGTACCTAAGTGTTGATTCTTTTTTCAGGCGCTACGTTAGGTTCTTTGGTGGGGGAGGTGGTGGCAGGGATACAAACCATTATCTGCTAGTCCTTTGCTGACACTTCTTACTGTCTTTACTTCTCATGCGTCCTGTAGCCAAAAGCAAATCCTTTTTCCAACAGTCTGGAGCAGAAGTGAACCACATATTTAAAAAGTGAAAAGAAGGGCTCTGCTGTGAAAGGTCCTTATACCAGCTTGAAAGGGGTACTTTCAGCACAAAATGAGCAGCAGGAAAGAGGCCTCCTCTGGGGAAGGAGTGACTTTCCAAGCCCTCCCTGAGACAGAACTTCCCACAGAAATTTGGTATTTAATGCCAGATAGACCAACATTCCAAATCAAGTATGGATCCACATCCTTTATTCCAAATTCTAAAATGTAATAAGCTATGAAAAGGGAAAGGCTTTCCTAAGTTTGGCATGAATTCAGTTGGTGGAAAACTGACAGGAATGAATATGAAGATACTTATAGCCTTCATTTATCTCACTTAGGGCTATTATTTATATGTTCCACTGCAGAAATATTAATATGTTTGATTATAGGTTATTGTCTGAGATATCACGTGGGATGTCGAGTTATATCAGTTTATGTACCATATCACCCTTCTAAAATCCAAAAAATTCTGCATTCCTAAATATACCTGGCTCTGAGAGGTTCAGACAAGAGACTGTGCATCTATGCTAAAGCCTATTTCAGAGCCTACAGGAATTATCTCTAAATTATTTACTAAAATGACAGTGGAGAGGTTAAGAGTGAAGCTGTATTAAAAGCCCTCACTGTGAGGAAAATAAGAGGTAAGAAAAGTCTACAGGGGATGAGAAATCTACCTACTGTCCAGATACCACTGGGTTCTCCAAATTTGAGGATTTGCTAGTTCCATTTCTCAAAAGAAAATACGGAAAGTAAGTCGTTCAATTCAAAGGAATTTTATGAACAACTTTTTCATCAAACTGAAACCTGCAGGCAATGGGAATACTGTCTTACATTCACACATCAGAGGAAGGTCAATCAGGAGAATTTCAGATAGACCATCACCACAGCCAGTTTCCCATCCCTTTCATACCCAAACCCTGACTACCCACGTCTACACTGAATCTCACAGTTAATCTCAGCCAGCTCTAAAGCAAGGATGGCCAGTGGGTATTGGTTAGGATGCCAATGTCAGGCTACTGCTGGCAGCAGTTGGAAGTTTTATATTGAGAAAAATTCTGAAAATATCTCCAGGTTTGAGAGAAAAGAACACAGTAATCAAGTCCTTATTTTTGGTATGGTTGTTAAAGCAAGAGCAGAGATATATAGGCCAAGTGTTTGCTTTCTGTGCAGCAGGGTAAGCTCAGTTCTGCCCTGCTAGTGTGTTAAGGCTCCCGGGGGGAAATGCTGATTTTTATATTTTTGTAATATTTAGTTGAGAGCAGAAGATAGAATCCTGTGTTAATCTCATTACAGAGGCAGCAATCTAAAGGGAGACCATAAAAAAATCACACTTATTTGTCAGTCCAGGAAAGATGTGACCAAAAACACAGCATAGATAGAGAAGGGAGAATTCAGTTTAAAATGACCTTTTGCATCAGTCTAAGAGCATCTTTTCAGTTGAAAGTAGGGAAGTTGCCTGATTTGAAAAGGAAATGAATTGGAAGGATGTAAACTTGAATGATGTCTTTTTAAAATTTTTTTAATTACAAAAATTTTTTTAGAGATGGAGTCTTGCTCTGTCACCTAGAATAGAGTGCAGTGGTGCAATCATAGCTTACTGCAACCTTGAACTCCTGGACTCAAGCAGTCTTCCTACCTCAGCCTCTGACAAAGCTAGGACTACAGACATTTGCCACCACTCCCACCTAATTTTTTAATTTTTTTGTAGATACAGGGTCTTGCTATATTGCCTGGGCTGGTCTTGAACTCCTGGTCTTCCTGTCCTGGCTTTCCAAAGTGCTGGGCTTACAGGTGGGAGTCCATGTGCCTTGCTTAAATAACCTCTAAGTGCTGATTTACTTTAGTCTGCTTCTAGGGCCAACATCTTTACAGAAGAAATACATAATCATCAAACCATGTGACTTAAAGAAACACTTGTAAATACCTTGCCAACAGAGAGAGGCAAAGAAACCACTTTGTCCGTAATGCCTGGGGTTGTCTGGCGGGATATCTATTGGAGCCTGCCCTGCAAGACAAAAAGACCATGTAGCATCAATGAGACACAGGAAATAAATAACAGAGATGTTCATCCTGAAAAACAAAACCATCAGGTGACTCATACCTCCTAAGGCCAGCATATCTTGATGTTCCTGGTGAGAAGAGAAGAGGATGCTGGGATTGACATCTTTTGTGCAGTAATGTTCCCACGGAGGAGTTAAGTCTATTACTTTGTCATGGGGCTGTAGTTCTACATCCAGCGTCACCTGAAATAGCTGAGGATATTTTTCTGGTACATCACATGCATCTAACTCAGGCCTAAATAGGGATTTAAAAAAGATAAGTTCAGTGAAAAACAATGGAACTGGTATGATGTTTGGCACAGAAGTTTTCTTAGGTTGACTGTTAGGTTAAATCTAAGACTCATTTCTAAAAAAGACTCGATCATAACCAGATAAGTTACTTTACTTTTCTGACCTTCAGTTTCCTAATCTAGAGAAAAGAGGAGAATAATGCCTGCTCAACAAATTTGGATGCTACTGCATGTAAAAGCATTCTAGAAAGCAGGGCTGATGTGACTGGCATGGCAAAATCCATTATTAAAATAGTGCAATAGGCCCACAGCACTGTCCTGAGCCCTTGAACATCTACTCCTATCCTGGACCCAGCAACTCCACCCCAGCTTTAGCCACCCCGACACCTGAGTTCACCTAGACCACACTATGAGATAGGTTAATGTCATTGCAGAAAGGTCCTCCAGAAGCCTGCTTCAGTGCTATGGCAGGGCATCTATTCTGATGCATCATTGCTGATATCATACCACTGATTAAACTGCCATCCCCACTGGAAAACACAAGGGGATACACAGATACAAAGGATCAAAAGTAGTGATACTTTGTCCCGCTTTGTTTACCCTTATTCCCTCACATAGAATTTTAGACCTTTCTATTTGAAGTCTTTGGTCCCTTTGTACTTCTGAAGAGAAATCATATCCAACTGAAAGCTTTGGAATGCCCACAGCCTCTCTGTGCTACTAAGGGACACTCAGTAGTCTAGCAGCACAGGATTCCAGGGAATGCTACAGCCTAGTGCTATGGAGCCTCAGAACTTCACAGCTACTTTGATTCAAACAGAATTTTGGCCCGACCAGTACTTACTTGGTGAACTTTAAAACTGTTGTGTCCAGTGGTATGAATCCAGTGTGAAACTGAAGCTGGAATATCTGCGTGTTGGTCACCTAAAAATACATGAGAGAAGCACATTACAATCAATCAGCAGAAAGGGAATCTGATCAAAAGATTAGATTTTTGGGAGCCAGGTACTTTCAACTGTTTCAATATCTGAATTTGTGTTTACTATGGATATTAAATGACTGCCCCAGTTAGAATAGGCTCAGCTTCATTTCCAGCCTCTCCTCTCCTTGAACTCTGCCTCAGCAAACCATTTTCTCATCTGCTAAGTACTATGTTCTTGCACACGGGCGTATTTTGACTCATTGCATTCCTTCCACCCAGGATGCCCTGTTCCAACCCAATGAACTCATCCTTTAAGGCATGTCTTGAAAGTTCATATTCTCTCTGTAGCCTTTCTAGGCCACTGCTGGCTAAAACATACTGCTCCCATTATAACACCTCATCCTCCCTCTAATATGGTATCATGCTTATTCCTACTTGTATGGATTTCCCTTGCGAAAGTCAGTCTCTTAAAGGCAGAGACATAATCTCACTCTTGTCAATCCTAAATACCTTAACAATGGCTGGCACAAAGCACTCACTTAACCAATATGTGATGAATCAAACACAGTTACTTGTCACATTATTCCTATTAGCAAAGAAATGGCAATATCCCAAATGTTCACCAACTGATGATTATTAACTGAGATTAATAAATTGTGACATTACAATGGAATAATATTTGGCCATATAAAATAATAAAGTACTGACATACGCTATAACATGATCAGCTTCAAAAACATTATGCTAAGTGAGAGAAGGAAGCCTCAAAAGGCCACGTACTATACGATTCCATTATACAAAATGTCCCAAATAGACAAACCCATAGAGACAGAAAGTAGATCAGTGGTTGCCAGGAGATGGAGGAGAGGGAATAGGAAGTGACTGCTAATAGGTACAGGGTATCTTTTGTGGGTGATGAAAATGTTCTGGAATTAGATAGTGGTGATGTTTGCACAGCCTTTTGAATATACTAAGAACAACTGCATTGTACACTTTAAAATGGTGACTTCTATGTTATGTGGTTTTATCTCAATTTCTAAAACTGAAAAAATACAATCCCTAACTCCACATCCTCAGTAGAAATGTCTTCCCTTACACTGATCCAAATGGAGCACTATAAGAAAAGCACAGGCTTCTAAAGAGTATGGTTTGCTAAGAGTTCCGGGGCTGCCACCCTCTGGCACAGACTTCATGCCAAGGACTTTGAGCAAGTCATAACCTCTCTAAGTCTCAGTTCTTCCCCTGTAAGATGAAGGAGATGAGCTAAGCAATCTTTAAAGACTCTTTCTCATTCTAAAACTATAAGTCACTCGAGCCCAAAGTGATGGGGAGAAAAGATTCAGAAATACTCCTATTGAAGACTCAGATGCGCTTATGCCATGATTCTTCCTAAAACCATACCTTAGCCTGTAGCCGGCTCCCAATGGTTGACCTCAAGTGATACATGGAAATGACCACATCTCCCTGCACAGTGATGTTCAAGGGAATGAAGATTTTTCCATCTTGGACACGATATTCTCTGTAAACACAGACCAAAATATACATTGAAAGAGAGTTCAATCAGGTACAATCACACAGACACAGGTATAGTCCTCTGTGGCTCTGGCCCAGAGGCCTGCTTGCCCAGGCCTGGACTCAGAAACTATTTACTATCTTGAGCAAAAAACAGGAGTGCAGCCAGTGCCAAGTGGTTGTGCAGTGGGATAGTGCTGGTCTAATGCCAGGCCCCTTCTCTGCATCCCATCTGGACTGCAATTGCCCATGCCTGCTTTGCAGATTTCATTTTCCTCAAATGCATCTAGCCCCCATGTATTTGCCTTTTCTTAATTTTAAATTAATAGTAAAAGCAGAGATAAAGGGAACAAAAAATCCACTGGAGATCAGGATACAAACAGAAATGTCATGCTCTGTGAAAGTCTTGGATGCCAATCCTCAAATTCAATCTATTCCAAACTAATTTCATTTTACGTTACCACCCATTCCCTTCCCTCCACATCCCCTATGACCATCCACTGGCACATGCTCTCTATTATGGATTCTATAACTTCTTTAATTACATCACCATCTACCTAGTTGCTCACTTAGAAACCTCATTCATCAGTAATTCTTCCATTACCCTCACCTAATCCCATCAAGGCCATCTCCTCCTTCAATGACCAGGTGTCCTGTGTTCCCTTCCACTGTCTTAATCCTCTATATAGCTTATGCTAGTCCATTAGCCTATATCACCACTTGATTTGAAAAGGGGTCATGACATCCCCTGATTTATTTGTACTTTTCTAGGATTACCACTGATGTTGAACATTTTTTATATATCATCTATTTCACAATGATATAGTCTTTCAAGAAGAATATGATTCAACTCATTCCTGCTCATTTACACAAGAATTGAGAAGTACACAGGAAGAAGTAAAGTATCATGACTTACTTCATTCGTTCAAAATCTGTGCAAGTCGAATATATTTTGGTTTCTCCAATGAGTACATCACAGTAAGGGCGACATCCATTCCTCTGTTTGTTGAAAAAGGGTATTGGACTGACAGTGATCGACTTAATTGTGAGAGGCTTGAAGTGAGGGCAGTAGGGCTTGTCTGCGAGTAGGTCACACATATAGCCCAGGTATCTGAAACAGAAGATTGGCTCTGTTGGGGCCTATTGTACCAGGAGAAGCAAGCAATCAATATTTGCTATGAAGATTCTTCTTGCAAATTATTGTTATGATAAAAATTTACTCTATTAATTTCTTTTTTTTTTTTTTTTGAGGTGGAGTCTCGTTCTGTCGCCCAGGCTGCAGTGCATTGGCATGATCTCAGCTCACTGCAAGCTCCGCCTCCTGGGTTCACACCATTCTCCTGCCTCAGCCTCTCTAGTAGCTGGGACCACAGGTACCCGCCACCACACCCAACTAATTTTTGTATTTTTAGTAGAGAGGGGGTTTTGCCGTGTTAGCCAGGATGGTCTCAATCTCCTGACCTCGTGATCCACCCGCCTTGGCCCCCCAAAGTGTTGGGATTACAGGCATGAGCCACCGTACCCAGCCCATTCTATTAATTTATTAAACATTAACTAGCAAAAGATAATGCGACCAATAATTTAGGAAAGATTTTGTCTACTGAGATTGCTGTACTTCCCCAATGAACTGATAATAGGGTATTTATTAAATCAAAAAGCTTATGGGAGTTTTATAGTACCTCAATATTTGAACATGTATTCCTATTTTATCTAGCAGATCTAATTTATCAGCTAAAATTTGGCTTTGGATAAATTTTAGAATTTTATCATCAGAAGCACTTTTAATCCAAAAAGTTGAGGAGATGCAATTTTTTAAAAAATGAATATATTGTGATTAAAGGAAAGAAAAATGAATGTTATCTAAAAACGGTTTTCTTTTTTATTCCATTTTTCAGATTATCTTTTGTCATCTATTTTATTTCTATATCAGAGTTACAAGAAAAAGTGAATTTTAAAATGCTTTATTCTCTATGTATTTTTGCATTTCCCTTTGTTAATCATGTTCCCCACAGGAGGATCACCAGTGATAAGTATAACCAGCTACTGCTGTTTTTCAATAAAGACCCATATAATAAAACAAAAAGGGACTGGTCTTAGAGCTTGGGATGAGGAATGTTGTTCTGGCTATGTTCATTGGGCATTAGACCTGAGGCAAATCACAACATGCCTTGAGACATAGTTTCCTCACCTGTAAAATGAGGGAAGTTGGACATAAGTACTCTTTAAAGTTTGCTTCTAATTTTAACATCATAAATTTTCATATGGGGGCTTACAAACTGAATGACAATCCCATATCCTAATCCAATTCCGTTTTTCCATAGTTCAGGATAATGCCAGATTGATGTGGTTTGACTGTGTCCCCATCCAAATCTCATCTTGAATTGTAGCTCCCATAATCCCCACGTGTTGTGGGAGGGATCCGGTGGGAGGTAATTGAATCCTGGGGGAAGGTTTTCCCATGCTGTTCTCATGACAGTGAATAAGTCTCACGAGATCTGATGGTTTTATAAAGGGCAGTTCCCCTGCATACACTCTCTTGCCTGCTGCCATGTAAGATGTGCCTTTGCTCCTCCTTTGCCTTCTGCCATGATTGTAAAGCCTCCCCAGCCATGTGGAACTGTGAATCCATTAAACCTCTTTTCCTTTATAAATTACCCAGTCTCAAGTAGTTCTTCATAGCAATATGAAAATGGACTAACACAAAGATAAAGTAAAAGAAACTTATGAAAGGATTTATAAGGCAGATTTAAAACAGTACATGACACCAATTAGACCACATCTGTGCCTACCCAGCATCTAGCTTACTTTACCTCCTATGGGATGGTGAAAGTCCAATTCCTGGTCGCTTTGCATATAGCAATCGAATGGCTGGGCCAGGAGTAGAGTAGAGGTTACAGAAAATGAACATAGCACCAACCAGAATTGATGATGCCGCCCGTCCATCCTGTCAAAGAAAATGCATAAATTCATTATGAACCTGATCAAATCAGCCATTCTCCAATGAGAATGGCAGAATTTGCAATTAAGAGAGAGATAGAGGAGAAATCCTCTTAACTGTGGGTGCTTTTCATTTAAATATTATTTACTTGAAAACCAAAATTTGTTTCAGCTTTTTAAATCACAGCAGCAAGGAAAGACTCATCCTTAGAATAAAATTGACTCTAATCTGAGAAGCCCAGCAAAATACATTTGATTTGTATATATTTACTGAAAAATAATATAAACTTCAAAGTAACTTTGGACTTGTTAGCATCATAATTAATAGCTGAAGTCTCTTGGTTTAGGACTGGAAGTAAAGAGCTCCCAGGTTAGGTAAATGCTGCTTGTTGGGATATGGCATATATGTATCTCATGCAAAGTATGTTCCTAGATTCATATAAAATAAAGAACCTTCACCAGATTCAACTTCATTCAATGTAGAAATAAATCTGGTATGGACTAAATGTCTGTATGCCCCAGAATTCATATGCTGAAATCCTAACCCCAATGTGATGGTATAGGAAGTGGGACTTTGGGGAGGTAATTAGGTAGGGAGAGTGGAGCTCTCATGAATGGGAAATGTGCCCTTATAAGAAGAGACAAAAGAGCTTGCTGTCATCTCCCTCTGCTTTTGGCCATGTGAAGATACAAGAAGACAGCCATCTGCCACCCCAGAAGCAGGCCCTCACCAGACATTAGAAGTGCAGGCACTTTGGGCACAGTGGCTCATGTCTGTAATCCCAGCACTTTGGGAGGCCAAGGCAGGCAGATTGCCTGAGCTCAGGAGGTCGAGACCAGCCTAGGCAACGTGGTGAAACCCCATCTCTTAAAAAAGAAAAAAAGAAAGAAAAGAACTGCAGTCACCTTGATCTTGGACTTTCCAACCTCCAGAACTACATTTCTGTTGTTTAAGCCACCTGGCCTACAGTATATTTGTTATGGCAGCTCAAGTTAATTAAGACAAAATTCAGTAACATCCCTGACAGATGGTGACCTAGCCTCTTCTAGAACACTTTAAGTGACAGGGAGATTACTTCTACTTGAAGTAGCCCATTCCAGTTTACAGAGCTCTTCCTTATACTGAATATGTTGAGCTGAATTCCATTCCTCCATAGCTTCCACTCAGTGACCCTCATCCTTTTGTGAGACCAAAAAATAAACCTATTCCTTTCTCCCTATGGTAGTCCTTCACATATCTGAAATACCCTCCCTTTCCATCAATGCTTCTATTTCCCTTTTAAAACAAACTCAATCCCTTCTATTCTTCCTCATTTGATATTCCATTTTAAGAGATGTCATCATTTAGCACATTTCTTCTAAACAAATTCAAGTTTTAAAATGACAACCTTAAGCTGCCCAGATGTGAAATGCAAGATATGAGATATATTCTGACCAAACTAGAGGAGAAATATCATCTTCTTTATTCTGGACACTATGCTTGTATTAACATAACCCCAGGCCAAACTAGTATAAATGCAGGCTAAGCAACAACATAAGCTTTTATTATTCTCTCAATCCACTAAAACCCCTAGATTTTTTCCAGATGATCTGTTAAGGTAATATGCAAATATGTTTAATCTTTTAAAACCAGAATTCAGGACTTTACATTTATCTTGTATTTAATTTCAGGTTGTTAGTTTTTGTTAAGTGACCAACCTACAAGAACTTTTAAAATCCAAATTCATTATGTGACCCTTACAATTCTAAGACAATTGATAAGCTGAATTTAAATATCTTCATCAAAGGTGTTGATTAAAATGAATAACTAAATAAAACTTTCTCCCAGGAGAAAGGTGATCCATTAATCACCTACCTTTGGAAGCAGATATTCAACCTCAACTCAACTAAATATATAACAACCTAGCCAAATTTCTCCATCTTGACTATAACAAAATAAGAAATATCTTGCAGGACTCCAATAAACTATCTCAACTAGTCTATTAGTCATGTGAAGTGTTCAGTTGGTTTTATATGTGCTCATAACGAACCAATGAAGACTCCCCTTTTGCTAAGAGTTTAAAATCAAAACTTTCTCAGAATTGTGCCTTGAATTACCATCAGGTTCACAAGCCTATAACTTTCCAGGATCAACCTCCTTCCATATTTTGGGAAAAAAATCTCCTCTCTTCATTTGCCTGGCACCTCTCCTTCCTGTTTCTTCATATTACAAATGAAATCCATAATTGCTTCTCCAAGTGCTTTTGGCATTGTGTCACATAATTTAAGCCTTGAGAGTGAATTAATTTGAAGGATTGTGAGGCTCTTGTACTATCTTGCTACCTATCTGCTTTGTCTTAAGTATCATTGTTACGTCCTTCCTAGTTTGACATTTTTTCCCTCTGATAAAGAAAACAGAATAAAGGAGTTAAGATTATACCACGTGCCTCAAGAATTTGTTGTTGTCCTTATTCCAAACACAGTTTTAAACAAAGGATATTTTTCTTAATGTGATTTATTTTCAGAATTTAGCCTTCCTGACACTTTTCACAGATCCATGACTCTTGGATATGTAGCCTCTCTTTTTCCCTGTGATGCAGGTCTTTGAAAAAGTTTTTGTTTTTACTAAAAGACTACATTATTATTATTATTATTTTTTTTTTTTTTTGAGAGGGAATCCTACTCTGTTGCCCAGACTGGAGTGCAGTGACACTATCTCGGTCCACTGCAACCTCCACCTCCCAGGTTCAAGCGATTCTCCTGCCTCAGCCTCCCAAGTAGCTGGGATTATAGGCACATAGCACCACACCTGGCTGGTAGAGATGGGGTTTCACCATGTTGGCCAGGCTGGTCTCAAACTCCTGACCTCAAGTGATCCACCCACTTCGGTCTCCCAGAGTGCTGGAATTACGGGCATGAGCCACTATGCTCAGCTATGCTTATTATTTCTAATAAAACAACCAGTAGTATATTAAGATAAAAATAAGAGGTTGGGCGCGGTGGCTCACTCCTGTAATCCCAGCACTTTGGGAGGCCAAGGCAGGTGGATCACGAGGTCAAGAGATTGAGACCATCCTGGCCAACATGGTGAAAACTGTCTCTACTAAAAATACAAAAATTAGATGGGCGTGGTGACGCATGCCTGTAGTCCCAGCTACTTGGGAGTCTGAGTCAGGAGAATCACTTGAACCTGGGAGGTGGAGGTTGCAGTGAGCCGAGATTGTGCTACTGCACTCCAGCCTGGCGATAGAGCAAGACTCCGTCTTAAAAAAAAAAAAAAGAAAAGAAAAAAAAAGTTCCCTCCCCCAGCTTCAATTCCATTTCCCAAAGACATGGTATTGATTTCAACATATGCATATCCTTTTCGAGCGAGTTTACTGAGCACCCCTGTAGAACCATAATCTTTTGTTTGCCTCTTCTTTTTTCTTCTTCATTGGGTTTTTATTCTTTATGAAGAATCACTGAAACTGGGAGTTTCTGGTCTCTGTTGAGTCATCTTTCCTCCATCAAGATGTCAGATGTAGGCTCTCTGAACTTAGAGAAAATTCTTGAGTGAAGAGAAAATCACCAAGGCGCTTAAGGCTGCTTAGTCCCTAAAAGTAGTTCTGTTGCACCATCTGCTGTGCCTTGGAAAGGAAAATCCTTTGGTCTTCAACATTAAATTCTTACAAACACTAAGTGTTTTTCCTTTATTGCCAAGAGTTTGGAGATTTGAAGCAAAAAGAAAGAAAAAGTGTTCTTCAACTTTCTTTCCTGTTTCTTTCCTGTTTTAGCCAACTGGCTCTCAAGAAAGGACAGGGGGTGGGGAATCATCAAGTAATACTATAGCAAAAACATACACACTAAAGTTTATAGAAGCAATGAAATTTCCAGCATTAATGCTCAGATTACATTTGTGTATTCAGTCACGTACTGAAGCCTTTTATGCCTGGAGTACAAAAGTTTAAAAAAAGGCATGGTTCCTTCCTGCAAGATTACAATAGTCTAGTGCGAAAATATGTAGGAGAAGAGCTTATTATGACATAGGGTATTAAAAGTCACAGAAGACATTTAGATATAATGGGAATGTCTGTATTGTGAAAATACTCAAGAGTCAGAAGGATTTTACTGAAAGTTGAATTGTAAAGGACAGGCAAGAGTTCTGAGAAGAGTTAGGGAAAGGAACTCTAGGAAGCCGATGGTCAGAAAAATCATTAGTCCCAGTGGGAATGCTCTCAAATACAGTCAATCTATGTGACTTCTTACAAGGACATAGGTATCTTTTTTCTTTTATTTTCATTCAAACACAAACAGGAAGAAAAAATAAATATGCCAATATGTTAATGTTAACTTTATTCACACAAAAGTCAATGGCATTTTTAGCTGCGCACATATCACTCCTGTTTCTACCTCTTTTATAATATTTAACACATTCTAGAGTCCCTACGCTATGTGAGTTGTGTATACATCTGCCTTTCCCACTGGTAGTCAAGCTTTAAGTCAGGAATAATAAATCCCTTCCTTATTTTTACAACTCTCACATTATCTAATTCCTAAATATGGGCTCAATAAATCCTATTGAACTCAAATGTTACCTGTCTACCATTGTGTACAGGCTCATCCATATTTAACCAAACCAAACTATCACCACCAACAACAAAAGGTTACTCACCAAGCAGTGGACAACACAGACATTTTTGGGATTCTGCAGTAGCCAGTTATACATATTCCGACACACAGCAAAAAGGTTGTGCAGACTGGGAGCCTGCCTAATGGGCCAACTGCATTCTGAGACCTAAGGGAACACAGCAAAAGGAAATTAATTCCTCCAGCAACTTCCTCTTCATAAGCAGGTATCACACCAAACAACATCTTCTGGAAGTGATACCACATCCTCTCTTACTAGAGGCAGGAACGGTGGGAACAGGGTCCAAATACATGAAGAAGAGGGTGTTTAACACAGCAATTTTTTAAATTAAAGAATTCTGTTTCAGTAAAGGTATGAAAACACATTTTGAAACACATTTTAAATTAAACTAGACCATTTCAAGCACATACTTGGATTTTTTCTATTCTGTGAGGTTACATAGAATTTCATTTCTGTTAAGCATAAAATGTTTTGACCTTCCCACAAATGTTTAATTATAGGGTTATAAGTCCTGTACCATCTCTGATTTATCCCAGCTCTCGTGATAATATGAAAAGTGCTACAGAGTGAGCCAAAGGCAGGCTTGGGCATGGATCTATTTTTTTTTCTCTTTTAATCAAAGGACATAACTTACAGGGGAAACCCTTGGCATTTTCATTCACTTAACATGCATATTTTTTCACACATTATGGATCATCAACTAAGTTACAGGAACACTGCTTGGCTCTGATCCATGCAACAATCATCTAAGACAGGTATTAATATAATCCCCATTTTGCAGATGAGAAAACTGACTCTCAGAGGTTACCCAGAGTCACAGTGCTGCTCAGTGCAGCCCAGATCTTCTGAATATAAATCATCATGTTACAACAGCACACTGGTTGACATTATCATTTGCCTCAAAATACTGTTAAGGCATGATCCCCAGTTGATTACATATTTACTAATTTAGCTAAGAAACAACAAGGAGAAGCTTACAGTTGGACAAACTTCATAACCTCTTTAAGCCTTTCTTTCTTCATAAAATGTGGTGAACATTACCTCTTACATAACTCACACAGCTGTGGATACTACATGAACATGTACTTTAAGAGCTTAGCTCAGTATCTGACACACCCAGAGTGATAATAAATGTTGGCAATTATTATTATTTTATCAGGTAACTGTCAATGCAAAGCACTGCAGTCAGGACGGGCCATATTTGAAGAAAAATGAAGTCCTCCATGGTGAGAGTATAGACTGAAGGGTCAGATCATACAGTCTTTTTAAGGAGCTGGGAGAATATTTAAGGAGACCAACTCTCAGATCTACATTTCCAAAGATCTTTCAGGCTCCAGTATGGAGAATAGAAATGGATAACAAGAGCTTAAAGGTAGGGAGCCCAGTCAGGAGGTTGGTGAGGAGTATCAATAAGGGATGATGGTGGCTAAGGCTAGCTGAGTGGCAGTGGGGTACACACATAATTGAGGGACTCAGGAGATAGAAAGGTGGTGGGACACCTGGACATAAGACAGGTGATACATGGTGGCAGTGTGTGCATGTGGAGAGGTGTACTGAAGAGTGTGTCAGGGGAGGGAGAGGAAAGAGTCAAGCCTGAACTCCAGGTTTCCAGCTTGAATGGCTGGATAGAAGGACACAAGAAGTGCTATTTCCTGAGATAAAGAATTCTGGAGAAAGAAGAGGCTTCATACAGATGACATCAGAATGTGCTCTGCAATCCCAAATGTCTCAAATTCCTTCTATTTGACCATGGGAAAGGGAGGCAGGAGGAATGTGTTTGATTAGCCCTTTTCTGGTAACCAGATAATAAATAATCAAAATATGACTGGGAAGTTATCTGTGCTCTTGGTAGAGCTGGCATCTCAAAACAAACACGTTGAGTTTCTCTCTCTGGGGCTGCCAAGAAAGCCCATTCTTTTTGGTTAACGTGTAACTTTTTTCTACAAGATGACTGTGGGGCAATGGCAGGAGACCTCCAGGTTACCCACTTTCATATACCTTTGGGAGGGACAAGTATGGTTTATTAAACAAAGTATTTGAAATGTTTGGCATAGCTCCCAAACAGTTCAGGGTGATCTAGTACTGGCCTCTGTCAATTTAAACTTTATAATGGCTTGCCCCTTTTACCCAACATGATTCAGGGCTGTTTCTGGTCTAATCTTTACCAACATATATATTCCCCATTGATGTGTCTATTTTCAAGGAATGGAAATGACTTACTGATTAAAAATACAGAATAACTGGGAAGATACATTTTGCTGTCAGAGGAATCATAAAATGTGTATTTGTACAAGCTCCTTTCTGTCTGCAATGTATTTTCTTCCCTTGGTAAACTCCAATTCATCTTTTAAAACCCACGTTCAAGATCCAATAGGCCTTATTGACATTTACTGAATATTTCACCCAACTGCTGCAGAATTTATATTCTTTTCATTAGCAAATGGAACATTTTCTAGAATAGACCATAGTCCACAAAACGAGTCTGCACAAATTCAAAAACATAGAAATTGGCCGGGTGCGGTGGCTCATGCCTGTAATCCCAACAGTTTGGGAGGCCAAGGCAGGCAGATCACGAGGTCAGGAGTTCAAGAACAGCCTGGCCAACATAGTGAAACTCCGTCTCTACTAAAAATACAAAAAATTAGCTGGGTGTGGTGACAGACATCTGTAATCCCAGCTACTCGGGAAGCTGAGGCAGGAGAATCACTTGAACTTGGGAGGGGGAGGTTGCAGTGAGCCGAGATCACGCCATTGCACTCTAGCCCAGGCAACAGTGCGAGACTTCATCTCAAAAATAAATAAATAAATAAAATAGAAATCATACCAAGCATCTTCTCTGACCACAATGGAATAAAACTTTACAACTAAATAACAAAAGGAACCTTGGAAAGTACATAAACATATGGAAATTAAACAACATGCTGCTGAAGAACCAATGAGTCAATGAAGAAATTAGGAAGGAAATTTAAAAATTTATTGAAACAAATTAAAATGGAAATATACAAAAACATATGGGATACAGCAAAAGAAGTACTAGGAGGAAAGTTTACAGCAATAAACACTGATATCAAAAAAGTAGAAAGACTTCAAATTAACAACCTAACAATACATCTCAAGGAACTAGAAAAGCAAGAACAAACTAAAGCCAAAATTAATAGAAGGAAAGAAATAATAAAGACCAGAGCAAAAATTAAGAAAATTAAAACTAAAAAGAAAAAAGATAGACAACATAAAAACTTGTTTTTTTGAAACAATACACAAAATCAATAAACCTCTAGGTAAGCTAAGAAAAAGAGAGAGAAGACACAAATAAATAAAACCAGGAATGAAGAAAGAGACATAACAACTGAGACCTCAGAAATACAAAGACTCATAAGTGATGGCAACTATGAACAACTATATACCAACAAATCAGAAAACTTAGAAGAAATGGATAAATGCCTGGACACATACAACCTACCAAGATTGAACCATGAAGAAATAGAAAACTTCAACAAACCAGTAACAAGTAATGAGATTGAGGCTGTAATTAAAATTCTCCTATCAAAGAAAGGCCCAGGGCCTGATGGATTCACTGCTGAATTCTACCAAATATTTTTAAAATAACTAATATTAATCCTACTCAAACTATTTTTTTTAAAACTGGAAGAAGAAATACTTTTGAACTCATTCTACAAGGCCAGCATTGCCTGACACTAAAACTAGAGAAGGATACAACAAAAAAAGAAAAACTACAGTTCTATCACTGAAGAACACAGATACAAAAATCCTCAACCAAATACTTGCAAACCAAATGCAACAACACATTAAATAGATCGTTCACCATTATCAATAAAGATTCACTTCATGGCCGAGCGTGGTGGCTCACGCCTGTAATCCCAGCACTTTGGGAGGCTGAGGCCGGTGGATTACGAGGTCAGGAGGTCAAGACCATGCTGGCTAACATGGTGAAAGCCCGTCTCTACTAAAAATACAAAAAAATTAGCCAGGCATGGTGGCGGGCACCTGTAGTCCCAGTTACTCGGGAGGCTGAGGCAGGAGAATGGCATGAACCTGGGAGGTGGAGCTTGTAGTGAGCCAAGATTGCATGACTGCACTCCAGCCTGGGTGACAGAGCAAGACTCGGTCTCCAAAAAAAAAAAACAAGTTTCACTTCATGGGTAAAAGGATGGCTCAATATATGCAAATCAATAAATGTTATATACCACATTAATATAATCAAGAACAAAAAATATATGATTATTTCAATAGATGCTGAAAAAGTATATGATAAAATTCAACATCCCTTTATGATAAAAATCCTCATGAGGCCAGGCATGGCAGCTCACGCCTATAATACTAGCACTTTGGGAGGTGAGACAGGCAGATTACTTGAGGTCATGAGTTTGAGACCAGCCTGGCCAACATGGTGAAACCCCTGTCTCTACCAAAAATACAAAAATTAGCCAGGAATGGTGGCAGGTGCCTGTAATCCCAGCTACTTGGGAGGCTGAGGCAGGAGAACTGCTTGAATCCGGGAGGCGGAGGTTGCAGTAAGCCAAGATCGCACCACTGCACTCCAGCCTGGGTGACAGAGCAAAACTCCGTCTCAAAAAAAAAAAAAAAAAAAAAAAAAAACCTCATGAAAATAGATATAGAAGGAACATACCTCAAAATAATAATGGCCATCTATGACAAATCCATGACTAACATCATACTGAATGGAGGAAAATTGAAGGCCTTTCCTCTAAAGAATGAAGCACAACAAGGATACCCACTTTCACCACTATTATTCAACATAATACTAAAAGTCCTGGCCAGAGCAATTAGGCAAAAAAAGAAATAAAGGACAACTAAATTGGAAAGGAAGAAGTCAGATTACCCTTGTTCGAACTCAACATGATCTTATGGCTAGAAAAACCTAAACACTCCACCAAAAAAACTGTTAGAACTGGCAAATGAATTCAGTAAAGTTGCAGAATACAAAACCAACATGCATAAATCAAGAGCATCCATATGTGCTAACAGCCAACAATCCGAAAAAGAAATCAAGAAACCAATGCCATTTTCAATAGCTACAAAAAAATATAAAATACCTGGGAATCAATCTAACCAAAAAAGTGAAAGATCTACACAAGAAGAACTATAAAACTCTGATGGAAGAAATAGAAGAGGACACACACAAAAAAAGGTATTCCATGCTCATGGATTAGAAGAAATAATATTGTTAAAATGGCAATACTACCCAAAGCAATGTACAGATCCAATGCAATCTCTATCAAAATACCGATGACATCCTTCACAAAATTTAAAAAAAAAAAACCTAAAATGTATATGGAACCACAAAAGACTCCAAATAGCCAAAGCCACCCTGAGCAAAAAGAACAAAGTGAGAGGCATCACATTATCTGACTTCAAAGTTTATTATAAAGCTACTGTAACCAAGACAGCTTGGTACTAGCATAAAAACAGGCACATGGACTAATGGAACAAAATAGAGAACCCAGATATAAATCCACACATTTACTACCAATTCATCTTTGACAAAGATGCCAAGAACTTGCAGTGGGGAGAGGACAATCTTTTCCATAGATGATGCTGGGAAAAGTGGGTAACTATATGCAGAAAAATGAAAATAGACCTATATCTTTCACTATACACAAAAATCAAATCAAAATGTATTAAAAACTTGAATCCAAAACCTGAAAATATAAAACGACTAGAAGAAAACATTAGAGAAATGTTCCAGGACATTGATCTGGACAAAAATTTCTTGTGGAAGACCTCAAAAGCACAGGCAACCAAAGCAAAAATACACAATTGGGACTATATGAAGCTAAAAAGCTTCTGCAAAGCAAAGAAAACAATGAAGTGAAAAGACAACCCACTGAATGGCAGGAAATACTTGTGAACTATTCATTTGACAAGAAATTAATAACCAGAATATATAAGGAGCTCAAACAACTCAATAGTAAAAAAAAAAAAAAAAAATTAAAAACTGGGCAAAAGAGTTGAACAGAATTAACAGATCTTCAAAGGAAGACATAGAGATGGCACACAGTTATATGAAAAAATGTCCAACATCACCAATCAGAGAAATGCAAATCAAAATCACAATATAGTGTCATCTCACTTCAGTTAAAATAGTTTGTATTGGCCGGGCGCAGTGGCTCAAGCCTGTAATCCCAGCACTTTGGGAGCCCGAGACGGGCGGATCACAAGGTCAGGAGATCGAGACCATCCTGGCTAACACGGTGAAATCCCGTCTCTACTAAAAAACACACAAAAAAAAACTAGCCAGGCGAGGTGGCGGGCGCCTGTAGTTCCAGCTACTCTGGAGGCTGAGGCAGGAGAATGGCGTAAACCCGGGAGGCGGAGCTTAGATCCGGCCACTGCACTCCAGCCCGAGCGACAGAGCCAGACTCCATCTCAAAAAAAAAAAAAAAAATAGTTTGTATCAAAAAGGCAGGTAATACCAGATACTGGTGAAAATGTGGAGGAAAGGGAACTCTTATACACTGTTGGTGGGAATGTAAATTAGTACAATCCCTCTGGAGAACAGTATGAAGGTTCCATATGACCCAGCAATTCCACTACTTGATACATATCCAAAAGAAACGAAATCAATATATCGAAGATAAAGCTGCACTCCCATGTTTACTGCAGCACTGTTCACAATAGCCGAAATATGTAATCAACCTAAGTGCCTACCAATGGATGAATGGATAAATGTGGTATACGTACACAATGAAATATTATTCACATAAAAAAGAATGAAATCCTGTCATTTGCAGCAACGGGGATGGAACTGGAGGCCATTATAAGTGAAATAACCCAAGCAAGAAAAAGAAATACTGCATGTTTTTTACTCATATGCAGAAACTAAAAATGTGGATCTCATGAAGATAAACAGTAGATTAGTAGTTAACAGAGGCCAGGAAGGGGAGTGGGATGGGGTTTGAAGGAGGAAAAAATAATATAAATGTAATTAAACTGTACACTTAAAATGGTACGTTATATATGCATCTTTAACTCAAATGTTTAAAAAAAAAAAGTTCAAGTGCTCTCTTGTCTCTGATCATTTCTCTAATACTCACAGAAATGCTTAGTCATCTTTATACTCAAGCCCCTGTTTACTTTCATCTATTACAACTTTTTTCAGTAGAGCAACATGGTTAAGTCCACAGGCTGGATTTTCACTCTGGTACCATTTACTACTTGATTAACCTTAAGCAACTTACTAACCTCTCCAGGCCTCAATTATCTAGTGTGTAAAGTGTAAATGAGCATTGCAGGATTGTTGTCAGAATTAAGTAGCACAACATAAACACAGTAAATGCCAGCTTGTGGTCAAGCAGTACTGAATAAACTGCTTATATCTGTTCCCCTTCTAGACACCGAGCTCCATGAGAAGAGAGACCATAACTTACTCATTTTTGTAACCCCAGTGTCCACTGTGCATGTGTTGCTCATATGGTAGATGCTCAGCAGGTATTTGCTGAGTGAGTGAATGAGTGAAAGAATAAAGGAATGAACCCCATTTGGCAATCTATTTTTATAATAAGATTTGTCCACACGTATCATATCTTGAGGAGGGAACAGGTGAACCCATTTTATTGGGTTTTTAGACTGTAACAGAATGAAAGTATAGAAAATGTATTGCCCCAACAATATTTTTGAAGGTTTTAAAAACTGGCTATTACACACACACACACACACACACACACACACACCCCAATGTCAATATCTGTAATGAGTCTCAGCTAAAAGTTGGCTAAATTATTCTTAGCACAATAGGCAAATAGCTCCAGAATCATTAACTCAATCAAGTAAATAATATTAATTTAAAGTACTCCGTAATTATATATTTACTTGATATATAATTATACACTATTAAGCAAACATACAATTAGAATTTTTTAAAAGCATGTGCTCTGTCTAAAAGGGGAAACCACTAAGGCATAAACAAAACCAACAAAATAAAAAAGGAATTCAATCACTGCAAGCTATTTTTGTAGCTCTCTGGAGTTCATAGCTTCATGCAGTAACTGACATTTCTCAATGCTGTCTCCAGTTTTCCTGAACACCTTGAACACCTCCTGGGTTTGCTTAGCATCAGAGGACACCATACAAATTACAGGGCTGCCATGATACCACCCAGTGGGAAAAAGAGGCCAAATCATCGCCAGGGCTGAATACCATTCAATTTTCAAGTCTCCATCATCCCTAGCCCAAGACAGGATGGGCAGAAGCAGCCACTCACTAAGCATAGGAATGAAAGCTTCTACAGAGAGTATGACTTAATTGCCATATCTAGTGTTTTATGAATCACGCACCATTTTTGGAGGATGCAGATAATTCAATCATTTATTGTGGCATTTTATTATCACCAATATTAATCATAGCTACTACTAACTGAATGATGACTCTAAGCAAGACACTGCTATCAAATTTATTCCTTACAACAAACCTACAAAAAAAAAATTTAGGAATGCTTGTGAGATAGGCGCTCTCTTATTAGCATATTCATTTTACACAGGAGAAAAACGAGTCCAAAGAGAGGTAAAAGTGACTTGCCCAGGAAGAAGAACAGCTGAGATGTGAAGCCAGGATAATTTTTAAAGTCTAAAGTTTGTATACACTATACAGCTTCATCTCAGTTTAAAAAAATAAAATTTGTGCACTCTCCATTATACTACATTGTCTGATGACTGATAACAATAACTCCACCTTGCATTTGTAGAGTAGTTACAGCTTCAAGTGATGGCTGTATTTTACCAGGGTTAAGACATTCAATTCATGGAAGGCTTCATAACTAGAATGTGGGAGTCTCTGGTCCTCTGGCCCCAGGCCAGGGATTGTTTTTTTCACTCCAGTTATTTCCTGTCGTGACACTGAGGCATGGTGGCAGAGTGAGAGATGAAGTATGAGCTATAAAGTTCCTCCACTCCAGCCAATCTCCCACCAACCTCCCACCAATGCAGAAGCAACTGGGAGCTGTGGTGACCTCTTCAGTGTGCTCTGGAAGAAAAAGGAGTAAAAACATTGACCTTCAATCATGAGTCCTTTAAGACACCACGTTGATAATACATTTTCCAAAAATCAAATTGTTCCCAAAGGGAAAGAAATCCTACAAGATTATGTCATTCAGAAATAGTTGGCCGGGCGCAGTGGCTGAAGCCTGTAATCCCAGCACTTTGGGAGGCCGAGACTGGCGGATCACGAGGTCAGGAGATCGAGACCATCCTGGCTAACACAGTGAAACCCCATCTCTACTAAAAAAAATACAAAAAAACTAGCCAGGCGAGGTGGTAGGTGCCTGTAGTCCCAGCTGCTCGGGAGGCTGAGGCAGGAGAATGGCGTAAACCCGGGTGGCGGAGCTTGCAGTGAGCTGAGATCTGGCCACTGCACTCCACCCTGGGCAACAGAGCGAGACTCCGTCTCAAAAAAAAAAAAAAAAAAAGAAATAGTTAAGAGGGTAGAGTCTAAAAGAACCAGCTGGGCTGCAGATTTCTTTGCTCCTAGAAGGACTCCGTCACCATACTGTCCTTCCTGGGTGGACAGTGGAAGGAGGAGAGACAAAGTGGCCCTAGAATAAATAGCATTAATCAGAACTTAAGAACTTTGGAGCCAGGTTAGACTTGTTGTCCATTCATCCAGCTTTCCATTTATTGCCAACAGTAATGCCAAGAAATGTGTAAAAGTTTCTGATATTCTGGGGCACAGCTATAAATCTTCTATGCAGAAACCAAACCAGTATATACACGCATACACACACATAGGCATGGAGTGGATGGGAACAGTGTTTATGTTGGGATGATGAGAAAGGTTTAAGTATAGATAGTCGTGTTGGTTACACAACATTTGGGAATGTAATTAATGCCACTGAAATTGTATGCTACAAATGGTTACAATTATAAGTTTATGTTATGTATATTTTACCACAATAATTTTTTTAAAGGACGGAAAACAGATGGTTAAGCTCTCTGAAGCCCTCCTATAGATCTACATACACCGAGGAGTCATTATGAACATCTGGTTTGACTGATGCATCTTGTTGGTCTCCAGGACTTCACTGACAGCATCAGTACTCTTATTTCCTCAAGGTGGATATTGGCTATAAAGAGTAAAAAAAAAAAATTTTAAATAAAAACACCTGAGGTTCAATACCTCCTTTGCAGTCCTGAACAGGTATTCTAGTACTTTGCTTTTGAATGCTGGGCTATGTGCTATGCATTCTTTTGAGTTGTAGCCTCTGCTAAACTGAGACTAAACAAAGTCCTATTTTAACATTCTGTGACATATGCAAATACGTAATAGAAAAATGAGGAAAATAGTATTGATTATTTCCTACAATTCCTGTCAACCAATGTGGCTTCTAAGCATAAAAGCGAATCAAAATACAGAATGACAACTCTCAGCAAAGTAAAATCTTTCTGGAAACAGCCTGTCTTTGCCAACATCACTACCTACATCTTCAATGCAGGTTTGAACACATACAAACAATCACATAATCATCATGTAAAGTGACTGAATTCAGGTTTCAACGCACAGAGGTATATGATGTGGGCAGATCCAGACTCCTACGAGTTTATAAATAAAAAATTCCTATGAGTTTATACACCCTTATGAATCTATAAATAAAACCAGTTCCATGTTCGGTATTTATGGTAGGCCCTACCATCAACACTTATTAAAATAAGGTTTAATTTCAGACCTAGCACTTCACAGAACTGGAAGGAGTAAGAAATGGTTCTAGTCCTCATGAATTGAAAGGTAAAAACAAAGAAAGCTTTTCTAAGTCATGCAACAATGAGATGCAAATCCATTAACAGTGTTAGTGCTGGGGAAAGAAAGGTCTAGGAGTTTGAAAAGAGATGTAGGCAAATCAAAAACAAAGGTAAGATGGAAATACTATGGTTTTGGGACTGCCTCCCTGAGATGCAACTAACGGTAAAGGAGACAGGTCAGAGGATCCACTTCCATTCTGCCAAATTCTAGGACTATCTAGGAAGAGCTAAAGATGTAGTGCAATCCCGTGTTTTGGGAGAAATAATTGGAAAAGCCTCATGGCATGTGGAAATCTTCTCCTTAGCAAAATTAGGCTAATAAAGAAGAAGATGGGCTGGGGGTGGTGGCTCACACCTATAATCCCAGCAGTTTTGGAGGCTGAGGCAGGTGGAT
>NW_012111142.1:170847-210076 GCF_000951035.1 Colobus angolensis palliatus
GAAAGAAAAAGGAAGGAAGGAAGGAAGGAAGGAAGGAAGGAAGGAAGAGAGAAAGAAAAAGAAAGAAAAAGAAAGAGGCATGAAGGGGAGGGGAGGGGAGAGATGAAGGATGTGTGACACGGGTGGCTTTTAAGGGAGAAGGAGTAGCTCATGCAAGGAGATTGTGTGTGTCTGTGTGCACATGAGCACATGCATATCCCTGGTTGGAGCATATGGTTTTGGGTCAATGAAGAACGGTAAAAGATGAAGTTAGAGAAGCAGATAAAGGCTAGATCATCAAAAGCCTCACAAGATATTTTATGATTTGTATAGGCAAGAAATACCCCACTCCTCTGACCCATATAAGCCTTTCTCCTGCTCTAAGGTCCAGCTGTCACTGGTGTCTCCCTTTACTAATCTCCCTTGGCAGGTATTGTAAATATTATTTGTACTTATCTTTAGACTGTCCTGGGTTCTCTCGCCAACTAGGCTTAGGTGTCTCGAGAACACAAACCAAGTATTTATTTTATATCTATAGTGTTTAACAATTCTTTGCACATTCATGCTTTTAAAAAACATGATTATCTATGTCAGGCACTGTTCTAGGTACCAAAAAAAAATGCTCCCTCCTCTTCTAGGGCAAGTAAGAGCAGCCCAGGGTAGAGGTTTAATATGTAATCTCTGATTCCTTTGGTAAACCATTAAGTCCGGTCACAAAATTTTTAGTTACACTGATGGATGCCTTTCATTAAAAACATCTTCATAGAGAGTGCCTTTTATAGATATTATACAAACTGACATATTTATATGTATAAATGCTTCTATGATGATATTATATCTTTATTTACTTTCAGAGGGAAATGCTCCAGATTATCACAGATCTTTCAAGGTCAAATAAAATTTCTATGAAATATTGCATAGGATGTTCCACAGTCCCTAAATTATGAAAATAATGGCACTGACTTAACCTCCAAACAAGAAAAATAATTCAAAAGATTTGCCTTACATTAAGAACAAAATATCTATCCACATTTTTGTTTGATGTTAATTCACTTGTTCTGAATTAGCTAATAGATGGAGTAAGAGTTGGAAGGTTATTTTATTACAGAAGATTTTAAAGAGATGCATTTAAAATCTTCATTATAGAATGGCAATTTAGATCAAACCACTTCAGAATGGCATTATCAGTGCTTTATCAAAGAGTGGTCCCCACAGCAACATCAGGAACAGCCCTCAGGAAGCTGTTAGAAATGCAGATTCTTATGCCTCCCTTGTCCTTCTGAATCAGAAGTCTGTGTTTAACAAGCCCTCCAAGTGATTCTGATGCATACCAAAATTTGAGACTGTTCTCAGAACACGCTGAAAAAGAGGTCCTTAAAACTCTCCCATATCTTATTGAATATTAGGGCAGGAAGGAGCCTTACAAAGCATGTATACCAATTTTCTTGTGTGTTTTACAGATCTGGAAACTGAGGCCCAGAGAGTACCAATGGTAACTGGAATTTGGAACAAAGTGTGTGTTCCAGCATCAAAGCTGAGATCCTAGATACACAGCATTGTCAACCAGCTATTGTTTTTCATACTTGATATCAAGTTTCACTTTTAAAGGATCCATGCATAGAAAGTCTATTCTATGTATTAATAGACCCAAATGAAGTTGCAGAACCAATCATATGTAAAGGCTAAGCCAAAAATATTTAGAGATGTTCTTGAGAGGAGGGAAAAAATGCCTTTTTGCAGTGAGTAAGTCAGAATTCAGTGGCCAGAAATATCAGGCTCAATATCAGATTCAATCTAAGCCAATTCTCAGTTCCTTAACCAGGCTGAAACTAGGAATGTTTACCTGCCTAGTTCAAAAAACTTCTTAAAATATATTAATAGAAAGACGTTCCCATTAATATTTGTTGGTACTGTTCTATCCACACTGCCTCATCTTGATACCAAGTAGCAATAAAGAAGAGTCAAAGGCATAAGTAGTGTAACAGCATGAAGGCAGCCAACTGCACTAGCGGCAGTTCAATCTCCAGCTTAAGCCTCATGAACAACGTGCCATGGAACAACCAGGCATCAACAGACTTGAGACCCCAGCTTCGATGGTATTTCATTGACAGATACACTTTCCTGTAAGTATCCTCACCCAAGGAAAATTTTTAGGCTATCTCATAGCAGTCTAATAAATATTTTGTGGACAGAAGTGTCCAGAGTGTATGGTTTTTCAGCTTCAGATGCCTAAGGGCATATGCTTTAAGGGTATCTCTGAGGACGAAAAACACTATCACATCTTCAACAGTATGATCTCAGGGCTAAAAATCCTTACCCGGCTGTGAAACTTGGCAGTTCGATAAGACTTAGGTGACAGATTGTATACTGTGTAGTGGTCAAGATGTCTGGAATCCAAAAAGCTTCGAATGTCATCAACCTGATTCCTGAATCCTATGTCAACATTGTCCAGAGGAAAGGACATCACTAGGAGAGAGATCACACAGAAAGAAAACAGGTTACATGTTTAGGTCTGCTGTAATGATGGGCAGCAACTGGAAGCTGAGCCAAAGCACTGTTAATAAACATGAGAAACTTACCAATAATTCTGGAGGTAACATAAGTGAAGTCTAAATCTCCCTTTGTGTAGCTAAAAGCAAGACAAAAATGGGCACTCATTAAAATGATCCAAATATGCCAAGATTTCTCTCTCTCAATCACTTGCGCATATGAACTGGGACACTGCTGTCTAGGGCGCATGTTTTGACTCCCCTCCAGCCCTTCTCTCTAACAAGGAAGAATCACTGAGAAAAGACAGCCCATGACCTCAGGGTTATAAATAAGCCACTCCAACTGGTGCATTCTGATGCCCTTGTAGATGCCACTTCATGATCTGAATCAATCTCAGAATAGAAAATTCTGCTTATTTATCAACACCAATTGTTCTAGCCTCTTTGCCTACATGGAAATGTCTTCCATAATTGTAAGTGGCTAAGGGGTAGGGGAAGAAGTGGTTGAGAAAAAATAAATGACACCATTTTTCTGCCTACCAGACCCTGGTTGAGAATTAGAGGTAAGAGTAGTTTTATCTTTTAACAAAGATTAAAACTGTGATTAATACACTGGACTTGACATTTGAATTTCTGATTTAGAACTGCATATTATAACTCAAAGTGACCCTAGAATTTTCTAATACTTAATAATAAAAAATAAGTCCTATGACCTGCTTATAAGAATTTTCATACACTGGAAGCATAGAAACTTCTCTCACTGAACAAATGTTAAAGGGCTAGTAGGATACAAAAACAAAGTTCTGATTTGATTACAATCCATAGGTAACACTTACTCAGATTGTATGTATATTTTAATCTCATTTAATCCCTAAACAACCCAAAGACACAAATCCTGTCAGGGTATTTTTAAAAAGCTCAGAAAAAGCTCAGAGAGGTTCATTAATTTGCCTGAGGGCTCTTAGTTAACAAGGGCAGATATTGCATTAGAACCCAAGATGTTTGATTCTAAAGACAGGGAGGGCAACTGTTATGCTCTAATGTGGCAATGAACTGAGTCCTCCCAGCCTGTGATTATAGCTTCTAAAGGACTTAACTTTATGTCTTCAATGACATTTCTCAGTTGATCAGATCCTATAAAATTACATCCCAAAATTGACACTCTTTGAGCCAGACAAGCAGACGGCAGGTAACCAGATCCTTTGAGAGCATGGGGATCCACTAAATTAACCGGGAAGAATGTGCGTACCTGGTCACAGATTGTATCACTCTAGAAGATGTGTCTTTGAGGGTGTCTTTCAAGTTGTCCTTTAGGTTACTAAAGAGCCTCCCTGCTCCTCCTTTTACCATGTCAAAGAGACCTCCCCCATAGCTGGGCTCCATGTCTGGAGATGAGGCACCTGCCAAACACAAAACAAAACAAAACAAAAAATGGTGATGGCAGAGAATCCATGGAAAACCAATCCCTCTTCATTCTTAAAACATACACAGACTGTCTTTAAGAGTCTGGGACAGATATTCCTGGAAACTGTGTCCTGCTCTCAGAACTTATAGACTCTGAGTTATAGCATTGCTACTGGTTCTCAGGGGAGACCTAGGTCAGTCCTTCACTGAGTCCCAGGAACAGAAACCTCCAATATTGCTGCCACTGGCCATGTGTGACAATTGAGCACCTGAAATATGGCTAGTCTCAACTGAAATGTGCAGTAAATATAAAACACACAACATATTTCAAAGACTTGGTGCAAAAAAAAAAAGAATATAAAGTATCTCAATATTTTTATACTGATTACATGTTGAAATAATAATTTAGATATATTGAATTAAATAAATTATACCTTTAAAATCAATTTCACCTGCTCCTTTTTACCTGCTTAGTGTGGATACTGGAAATTTTTAAACTACATATGTGGCCTTTATTGTACTACATTTGGACAGTGCTGCTCCAGAGAGACTGCTGAGGAAAGCAGTAGTCAACTTCAGTGAGTTGAGGGCACTCCTCTGCCCTTTGATGAAGCTGACAATATTAGAAACCCCATTCCATGACTGTCCCTTAAAGCACTGGTTCACTTCTATCATGAAAAACGCCTTCTGAAGGGGCTTTAGTACAGCTTTTAGGCCTTAGGATGCATGGTGGCCATTAGTGCTATCTGTCAAATATTTCAGGTTCTCTTCCCTTATAGCTTCTTAAAATTGTGCTTTTTGGCCCCTTGTGCTTAGCTCCAGTTCAGGGTATCTCAATCTCAGCACTAATGACATTTTAGGCCAAATACTTCTTTGTTGTCTGTCTGTTGAGGGGGCTGTCCCTGTGCACTGGAGGGTGTTGAATAGCATTCTTGGCCTCTATTCACTAGATGCCAGTAGCACCTGCCCCAACCCCCACTCCACTTCTGAGTTGTGACAATAAAAAATGTCTCCAGAGACTGGCAAATATCCCCTAGTGGGGGCAAAATTATCCCTGGTTGAAAACCACTGCTCCAGCCTATGATGTGTGAGGGGAAGTGCTGTGTATCACAGTGTATGTTGTGCATCACTTCCAGGGTACATTTAACTGTTAATGTGATATTCTCCGTAGTTTCTCTCTCTCTCTCTCTATTTCTCTCTCCTCTCTCTCTCTCTCTCTCTCTCTCTCTCTCTCTCTCTGTATCTCTGTATCTCTCTCCCTTTGCCATAGCAACCGGCAAGGTTGGAGACTGTGGCTGCTGGACTTCTGGGTCCCAGAGACAGGAGCTATGTGGCAGATGACCTTTGATGACCCAGGTGACCTTTGATGAATATTTGGCATGAGTAAGTAATATGGTTTGGTTCTGTGTCACCACTCAAATCTCATCTCAAGTTGTAATCTCCAAGTGTCAGGGGAGGGACCCGGTGGGAAGTGATTGGATCATGGAGGCGGATTTTCCCCATGCTGTTCTCGTGACAGTGAGAGATCTGATGGTTTTAAAATGTGGCACTTCCCCCTTTGCTCACTTTCTCTCTCCTGCCATCATGTAAGATGTGACTTGCTTCCTCTTTACCCTCTGTCATGGTTGTAAGTTTCCTGAGGCCTCTCCAGTCATGCGGAATTGTGAGTCAATTAAACTTCTTTTCTTTATAAATTACTGAGTCTCAAGTAGTTCTTTAAAGCAGCGTGAAAACAGATGAATACAGTAAGAAACACCTGTTTGTTAATAGAGGCCACCGATCTTTTGGGAATGTTCATAACCAAAGCACAACCTAACCTATGCAAGATACAGGAAGGAAGCAGGAATCTGTCGAGGAGGTGGCTAATGTGAACAGTGGCCAGGTAGGGCTTTAAGGCCTAGCAGTCAAGAGCATGAGTCATTCTCACCTGGGTTCCTGCCCAGCTTTGCTACGCCTAGCTGTGTGACTCTGGAAGTCAGTCTTTATAAGTCTCTTTCTTTCCATCTGTAAAATAGGGATAAAAATTGTGCCTACCCCATAGGGAAAGATTAAATAAGTGCATATAAAGCTGTTGGCATGGTACCTAATAAATCTAGGGGTCAAGAGAACGTAACTAAACTCTATTATGCCACATCCTGAAATTCCTGTATTGGTGGTATTTTTAATCTTTGTTCACTTTCCAACTATATGATGACGAAAGACAAGAATGGCATCTATTCTTCTTTTTAAATTGCAATATATAAGATTTTCAAAATAAATATCAATAAAAATACTCATGTAATAGGCACTATAATTGCTAACATATATAAAACTTACTATCTGGTAGGTATTTTTCTAAGCATTTTATCTATATTCACTCATTTAATCTTCATAGCATCCCTATGAAACAGATAATATTATTATTCATATGTTATAGATCAGAAAACTGAGGCACAGAGGTTAGGAAACTTGTCTAAGGGCATGTAAGCTAGTGAATATTTACTAGCAGAGTTGAGATTGAGCCCCAGGCAACCCTTCCAATCACATCTCTCTTTCTTCTCCTAATATCAGCCTGAATTTTATATTTATCATTCCAATTAATTTCTTCAAACTTGTATTACATATGTTTGTATCCACAAAAAATATATTAATATTATTTTCCAAGATTTCAAGCTGTACATAAATGGTTTTCTATTTGAATAATTTTACAACTTTATTGTTTTCACTTACTTTTGTTTAAAATTCATCTATGCTGGTACCAAATGCAGCTTTAGTTCAATTGATGTGTGTATCAATTACCCCACTGATGGACACGTAGGCTATTTGTTAGAATAAGCAACACAGTGAAGAACACATCACTTTGATAACATATACAAGACTCTCTCTAGATTATACCTACAAGCAGAATTTGCCAGTAAATAAGGTATGTGCATGTTCATATATCTAGATATTGCCAAATCATTCTCCAAAGCAGTCACAGCAGTTTAAATTCCTACAACTAGTACATATATGTTCCTTCACTCTATATTCTCCTTAACACTCAGTATTGTCAGACTTCTACATTTTTACCACTTTGTCAAGTATAAATAAGTATCTTACTTTGGTCCTATTTTGGTAATTTCCCTGATTACTAGTGAGGTGAAGTATCTTTTATTGTGTTTACTAGCCAGGTGACTGTTCTTTCAATCGTATTTGAGGTACCTACTACACTCCTACATGCCATTTAAGTGTTCATACATATATATATAAATACATGTTGACTGTCATGTTCTTGCATCCTGATCTTAAGAGCTATAGATACCTAACAGATGTCTAAGTCACCATTAGACATCTATTAGAAAATGAGGCTCTGTTAGAAATTGCAAAGAACATTGAGTACTGGTAAACAAAAAAATGAATGGACGTATGAACAAACATTAATCATTTCTACCACTAACTGAGCTCTCCAGTGCAACAGGAACTGTGCTCAGACCTTTATGATAGTACAGTTTCATATAGCAGGAGAGTGGAAGTGGTTATTATCCCCAGTTTACAGATGAAGCAATAGAAACTCAAAGAAGGAAAGTAACTCACCAAAGAGTCCAGTTAACAAGTGGAAGAGTCAGCAATTCAAACCCAGATCTGTGCAATTCCAAAGCCTTGCTAATCTACCATTTCACACTATTCTACAGCTCCACTCAGCTCAGGATTCCAACAACTATAATCAAGATGAGCCTTACCTGCCTATACACAACTGCCTCTCTCCTATTCCCTGCTCTCCTCCACCTCCCACCCACACACCTTTCATCTGGCTGCTTTCAGCAGCAGATGTCCCCACAATAAGCACCCTCATAAATCACTGCATGCCAGGCAAACCAAGTCAATCTCATTACGCAGGCAGCCGAGCCTCTGTCTCCCCTACTGCTTCACAGCCCTGAATAAAAGGCCAGGAACAGGTCTAATGGGCAGCTCCACAGACTAGGGCTAGTGTTACAAATCTGAGAACGCTCTCTTGTGTCCTGTTTCATACGAAATAGAGCACATTATTTCCCTGTAAACACACCCCCCCATGTAAAAATCTGTATCGTGTTTTTGTTTTAAATATAGTGAGGACAGAGCAGCATAAAATGTTTATAATTCTCCCATTTCCGTCCCTGTAACATTTTCATGTGCTCAGTCTGAACACCCCTTTGATATGTAACTGTTTAAGAGATGACACCATATAGATTGGATGTCTCTTCAGCTCTCAATTTTATGCTGGAACAGAACTACAAGGCATAATAAATATCCTTGATTATCTAAAAATCAGACTCTCACCATCCCTCAGGCTGCATGCCCTGCTCATTACAGCTTTGGAATGCTGCAGAAATCAGAACAACTTGCCAGAGTCCATCTGTAACCTTCATATATTCAAACTGTATGTTGAACTGGCCAGGACACACAAAAAAGAAGAGGGGCATTATTTGACGTTGTTCTACTGGTTCTTTTAGGTAGATATTCTGGCTTTCCCTGATGAGCCACGTAAGTGCCAAAAGTGCAGATTCTGCAAATATTTTAGCCTAAGCTAGTTGAAAGAAAGGGCAGAGAGGTTTCAAGATATGGCACAAGGAAGAATAAAATGGTGCAATGAGAAAGAAATGCAGAAGAAAAACAATGACGACGGCAGATCAAGGGGTAACAAACTGGATCCCATGGGCCGGATCCAGTCCATGGCCTGTTTTTGTACAGTCTGTGAAATAACAATGGCTTTTACATTTTTAAATGATTGAAAAAAAGTCAAAAGAGGAATGATGCTTCATAACGTGAAACTGATAAGAGGGTCAAATTTCAATGTCCAGAAGTAAAGTACTTGTGTTTACATCTTGCCTATGGCTGCTTTCATGCTACAATGCAGTTAAATAGTTGTGACACAGATCTTATGGCCCACAAAGTCCAAAGCATATACTCTCTGGCCCTTTAGAGAAAAAGTTTTCCAACCCTTGCATCAGATGGTTAACACCACTTGTGTTCTTAGGAATGCAGAGCTTGCTACCTCCAACACCTTTCTAAATGCTTTGGCTAAAATGGCACCCAGTGGAAAGAACACTCTGTGCTCACTAAGGTTCCCTTACAGGGTGTAAGGGAGTGGAGGTTAGGACATTAGAGTTGAGAGAGCACGTGAGTGTCATCCAAAGAGAAAGGTCCAGGTCTGCCTCTAAGTCTCCAGGTAGATTCTTGCTTCATGATGTCTTGTGGTGTGAAAATCTAAGCCCACCAAAGACAAACATCAGAGAATTGCACTTTTACCTCTGAGTCACTTTACCGGTATAAGAAACACGTTTTCCTTGGGATTCCTAATGTTTGGGAAACTAGAAGCAGTATCCTATTCCTTCCAAATTGTAGGAACCTGACCAATTCTTGCTCTCAAGAGTGATACAAAATTTGTTTCCTGGGAGAGAATTTCTGTCTCCCACTAGATTGCTAGTTAGCTGTTATCATTTATTTGTATCGAGCTTCATTCCAAAAGAGATTTGAGATGATTCAATAGTTATTTAGAAATTATATAAAGAGGGTAAGCACAAATGCTAGGGTTAGTCTTAACTGCCTTAATGTAACTAAAAATATAAAAAAGTAAGCGTGGCTGTTTTTCATAGACATTTTATTGATTTCTTAGCCATGGACAAAACACTGTGAGAAGTGGTATGGAAGGAGGAGTGTCCATAATGCATAGTGATCATCCCCTCATATGCTTATTCAGTATATGCCTGTGGCACCCTGGGCTGTGGATAATTTCATCTGGTCCCCTAGGAAGAAATGTTCCCCCACAAATTACTGTTGTCAAAAGAAGGACGATATGCAGGCACTTACCAAAAAGAGACGTTCATCAAGATACTGTTTACCATGGCAAGGGGCTATAAGTGATGTATTTTTTTCAATAGTAAGGGAATTGGTTAAATATCTCTAATAATGCCATATGGTTAGCTACTAAAATCACTTTGTAGAAGAGTACAGATGGGCATGGCAAAGGCTAAATGAAAAATAAGCCGGCTACAACACATAATCCACAGTATAATCTTACTTCTGTAGAAGAAAACTATCTGAGTTTAGGGAAAGAATTCAGAGGATACAATAAACAGAAAATAATAACAACTCAAACCTACTGAATGCCTACCATGTACTAGGCCACTGATCTAAATTCTTTATATGTAGTAACACATTTAATCTTCACAACTACCCTATGAAGTCAATACCATTACTATCTTCATCTTATACACAAGAAAATTGAAGCAAAGACACATCAGTGATTCACCCCAGGTCCTACAGTTAGTAAGCTAGGATTTGTACCCATACAGGCTATTCTAGAGTCCAGGCTTTTATCCACTACATTTTCAAAACAGTTATAGTAATTATATTTAATTACATCTGGGAGAATGATGAGTGATTTTTGTTTGTATGATTATATTTTCTAAATTTTCTGCAAGATACATTCATTAGCATTTTTTTTTTTTTTTTTTTGAGACCAAGTCTCACTCTATCGCCCAGGCCAGCATGTAGTGGCACAATCTCAGCTCATTGCAACCTCTGCCTCCCAGGTTCAAGTGATTCTCCTGTGTCGGCCTCCTGAAAAGCTGGGATTACAGGTGCCTGCCACCATGCCCAGCTAATTTCTGTATTTTTAGTAGAGATGGGGCTTTGCCATATTGGCCAGGCTGGTCTCAAACTCCTGACCTCAAGTGACCCACCGGCCTCGGCCTCCCAATGTGCTGGAATTACAGGCATGAGCCACCATGCCCTGCCACATTCATTAGTTTTACAATTAAAAACATGTTATATAAAACAAAGAGCCAAGTGCTATGCTATTCAAGTTTTATATGTCCTTCTTCAACAGCTGTAGAGACCTCCCTCCTCTTGCATGATTCATCACAGTTTAGAGTCACACAAGTTTCTCAGTTGGCCTGGGAGAGAGAGGCAGGCAAAGGCTGCCAACAGCCTTCCAAGAGCCTGTGTGCCCCCCTCACTCCAAGCAGGCTAGGGGTTTGCTAGGAAGGAACATCCTTCTACACTTGACTCATTCTAAGACTTCAGACCCGGCTTCCTCACAGTGGTAACTGTCTCAGCTCCAGCCTCAATACTCAAGATGATCTAACATGCTGAGGACAGGGAGGAGATGGGCAGCAACTTGGCACCAACTGCAGTTCTTGCTCTCAAGAACTCAACCAACGCTTGGCACCAACTGCAGTTCTTGGGACATCAGCCTTCTTCAGTGAGTCCTCTGGGACTCCACAAAGACGCTTCCACAGGACATTACTTTTCCTCTTTCCAGAACGTTTTCATCATCCATTTCTAGTAAAGTGAGTTAGTATCCCATAGTGTTCAGGATCAGCCTTTTGGAGAGATGACTGATAAAGTGAACTTGGCATTAGAATGTCATATTCGTATTCCCATTCACCAGTGGGCATTTTTCTCAGTGGTTAAGAGTTACAATGTTAAAAATGTCTTGTCCTGGCTTCTATAAAATTGACAACTGTGGGACATAAATCCCTGAAACTAAAGTGACTCTGTAGAGATGCCCCATTAGCCCCTGCTCTAGGGAAAGCCCATTCCTTCACAGTGCTTGGCAAAGGGCAAGGAAGGAACTAGTGTCATTATCACAAAGGGCTTCGTCATCCTTCTTTATAACAGATTTTTCAGCTCTTGGCTCCCAGCAGTTAGAGAAATGGATCATATGGGCATAACAAGCAGATATATCATGGAAAAAGTCACTGCCTTGGCTTCTAAGGTGGCTTACGTCTCATTGCCCATTCATCTCTCCAGGGAAGCTTTGAGGAAACGTAATGGACTCTGAGAAAAGAGGTCTCAGACTTGAGACTTGGTTTTTCTGCTTAAAAGCTGTGTGACCTTGAGCATGTCATTCTATTCCTGTAGGCTTCCTTCCCCCCACCAACTCCCCACCCTATAAACCGGAACTAATTAAGAACAAAAACTTTTCTACATGCCTCATGTCATCAACAGGATCAAATAAGACCATGCATGACATTGTGATTTTTATGTAATGAGATCTTCTAAAATGACCAGAAATTTTTACTTTTTAAAATTTATTTTATTTATTTATTTATTTATTTATTTATTTATTTATTTATTTATTTATTTATTTATTTTGAGATGGAGTCTCGCTCTGTCGCCCAGGCTGGAGTGCGGTCGCCAGATCTCAGCTCACTGCAAGCTCCGCCTCCCGGGTTTACGCCATTCTCCTGCCTCAGCCTCCCGAGTAGCTGGGACTACAGGCGCCTGCCACTATACCCGGCTAGTTTTTTGTATTTTTTTAGTAGAGACGGGGTTTCACCGTGTTAGCCAGGATGGTCTCGATCTCCTGACCTCGTGATCCGCCCGTCTCGGCCTCCCACAGTGCTGGGATTACAGGCTTGAGCCACCGCGCCCGGCCTATTTTATTTATTTTTGAGACAGAGTATCATTCTGTTGTCTAGGCTGCAGTGCAGTGATGCAGTCTCGGCTCACTGCAACCTCCACCTCCTGGGCTCAAGTGAGTCTCCCACCTCAGCCTCCCGAGTAGCTGGGATTACAGGTGCACGCCACCACACCCAGCTAATTTTTGTATATTTTTTGTAGAGACAGGGTTTCACCATGTTCCCCAGGCTGGTCTCAAACTCCTAACCTCAGGTGATTGGCTGGCCTTAGCCTCCCAAAGTGCTGGGATTACAGTCATGAGCCACCATGCCTGGCAGAGTCTTTATTTTAATTCTTAGAAATTCAGCACTTATGGTAAATGATTCCAAGGAATGCCTCCCACAAATGGCTGGGAATCCAACTAGAAATTAAAAATTCAGAGAAAAAAAGATAACATTTAGCAAAATAATAAATCAACACTCCCTATGCCAAACAAGAGGTTAGGCATTACACAAGGCAACCCATGTTAAAATATAGGCTTTATGTCAGCTTTAGTTCAGCCACAACTGATTTGAATCCCACTTCTGCTATTAGCTGGATGTATAATCTAGAGAAGTCTTGATTTCCTTATCTATAGAATAGAAATATTAATAGAATGGCATATAGAAGATAAAGTCACAAAAAATGCTGCCTCTAGCAAAGTCACACAGGCTTGGCCAAAAAAAAAAAGGCCATGTTATTCCATTTCAGGGTTAACAAAGCCAGACTGGAGATGTGTCTAGCAAGATTCCCTAGAGTAAGACTCTCCTATTGGTGCATCCACGCTATGGTCCATGGAAACTCTTCACTTTTGATAGTAGAGAAGAACAAATGTTTAACAGAAAGGTGAACCTCTTTATCACTCTGAAGCTTCTGCTTCTCATCTTGACGTGACCTGGTGCCTGGTGGGAGGACTTATTATGAGTTATTTGCAGGACTAATATTCAGGTTCACTCAGATTCAGTGGTACTGGTTTTTGAAATATTGCAATACTTCTGTACTAGGTGGCACGTGGTACAAGCTACAGCTGTGGCCCTGGACACAGCTGCTCAACAGACCAAGAGGGCAGAAGAAGCAGGGGCATGTGTAGCATCCATGGAAGGCTCCAGGGGAGATAAGCACTGGCAGGCAGAGGCCACAGAGCAGGTGGTGCCAATGAGTCAGGCTTTCTGGATTCAGGCCACATAGGAAGCACAGGCATCCAAGAGGATCACAGCTCTTACAAGTCAATAGCACACCCAGCACTCTTTGTACTGCAATAAAGTGCCAGGGCCCTTGGGATAAATTTTTTTTTTCTTTTGAGACAGGGTACGGCTCTGTTACCCAGGCTGGAGTACAGTGGCCCAATCTTGGCTCACTGCAACCTCCGCCTCCCAGGCTGGAGTGCAGTGGCCCAGTCTTGGCTCACTGTAACCTCCGCCTCCCAGGTTCAAGCGATTCTCCCAACTCCACCTCCTGAGTAGCTGGGACTACAAGGGTGCACCCATGTCTGGCTAATTTTTGTATTTTCTGCAGCAATGGGGTTTCACTATGTTCTCAAACTCCTGAGCTCAAGTGATCTGCCTGCCTTGGCCTCCCAAAGTGCTGGGATTACATGTGTCAGCCACTACGCCCAACCAGAATAATCAATTTAATGGGGAAGTTGCTGGAAGGTTTGGCTGGCATGCCTCATGTCAAACCATGGCCCAGAAATGGAGATAATTCAGCTAGTAACAATAATACTGCTCAGAATGTCCAAAAATCAATTAAAAATTTGGAAATTAAACTGGTAATTTGTGCTATAAACAGTGATAATATACATGTGCATGTGTGTATTTATTTACGGAATAAAAGGTTATATTTTACATGGATATATATTGATTTCTATATTATGCTAGTGTGCCAGTTATTAAAGCTTTTGTCATCACTACAGACACCATGAAATCTGTATGTGCACTATTTCCACACTCACTTTTCAGGACCTTAATGGGAGAAGTACTAGACTATGATGGTTCAGCTCTTTCCCAAGCTATGGGAGAATCACAAACTCAGGGTCTCAAAGAATATAAACACAGGAGAATGAATTAAGTGATTTCCTAAGTCCCCTCCACTTCTAAAATTCTTTAACACTACCATCCTCATACAAAGGCCATCTACTAAACAGGTACTCTAGGCTAGACACTCAACTAAGCAGTTTCCATAAACAGCTAAACTGGACCCTTGCACTAAGCACAGTGGCAGGTGGGAGTCCCACTGAGGAAACTGAGGTTTTGGTGAAGTTTAGTAACAGTCACAACAGAATGAGATGAAGCTGGGTTTGGCTGGACCAAGAGCCTCTGCTCTTATTCACCTCCCCATCCTGCCTCTTTCAAGAGGTACTTTTTGTCTCTCATGCCTCCATTCTCCCACCTCATTCTGTCCCTCCATCCTAGGACTCAGAGCAGTCAGCTTGCATTATAATTACTTGTGAATGAGTCTACCTCCCCTCAACTCAATTACCTGCTATTGAGTCTTCAACAGCAAGAAGCATGTTTCATGCCTCTTCACAGCCCCCTAAGTACAATACATGGCACACAGTAAGCACTCAATAAAAGTATGTGAAACTGAGCTGCTATGGAATGCAATAATCAAAGAGAAGATGGCAGAGATGGCAAGGAAGACCAAACAGATCAACTTTGGCAGTGACCTAGTCTTTGCTTAACTGTAGGTAGCAAATATGACCAGACGCTTTCACTGTTTCACTGTCTCCTCAAGCTTTTCACAATGTCTGATTGCAACACTGCACCCACTGAGAAAGCCTGTCTAAAAGATGGAGATTTCATGAAATACAACATGAGCTTTATTGTAAAGAAGGCTAATATTTGATGGGAAATGTTTATCTTCAAAGAGATAAGAGGAGCTAATTAAGAAACCAATACTAGCTCCTCTTTCCCAAAAGGATCAACAACATGAAAAAAGATTGATAAGAGTAGAAAAAATGAGAAATACAAAGTAATGACTACATTAAAACCAAAATGGACTCTGCGTATAATAAAGATAGGGCACAGTGTTCATAACCAGGCTGTTGGTGCTAGGGGAATTCTAGCCAAATGGATGTAACACATTTTGTTCCTTCAAGGATCAAGGAAATCAGGCTACAGATGCCAATCCAAATTCTAGTCAATAAACTCTCATATAAAACTTTACATGATATTGCTAGTAATTTGATTCAACAGACAAAGTAAGTACTTATGATGTGCCAGAGAAAAGGGGTCTAAATAAGGAATCTTTGCTCTTCAACACATGGACCAAATAAAAGGTTCAGCATTATGAAATAATAATAACCAAATCTGTTCAATGAGATCAGAATCCCCAATAGAAACCTGAAGAAATAGAAAGGGTTCTGCGCACCACATGGAACCTCAATTCCAGAAAGCGAGAGGCCATCAATTGTTTTTTTCCTCCCTTCTCTAATCAAAAGATCAGGGCTTAAATTGCGTAAAATGGACTATGACATTTCCCTCTTAATTACCACCCTGGAACAGAGAAAATGTCCTTGCCATTATCTGACCTTGCCTATGATAGAGAACAGAGATAGCAGAGGACTGATGGCCTGCTTTGAAAAAACTGCAAAGAGAAAAATAAGGCAAAAATTTTCTGTTCAACATTTCAGTTCCATTTAAGAGAGACAGGGGAGACAATATAGACACCAAAGGGCGACTGAGAGAACTCTATCAGTCTTCCCAAATAACCCCCCATATACAGGTAGAATTTTAGAAGACCAGTATGCTTGTTATGCATATGCAGTTCTAAGAAGTGTTTCTCAAACTCCTCCCCTTCCAGCAAGATTGTCTTTTTTTAGCTCCAAGACAGAAATTCTGGAGCTGCCATTGCAAGCCAACTTCTGAGAGAAAGATCAAATTATTGTTCTCCAGAAAAGTAGCAGCAGTGATTGTGGATGGATATTGTTTGTTGTTTACAAGATCAAGGTAAGTGTATATATGCTATGTGCTACATACAACACACACATGTGCTACACATATACTAAAGTGGCCTTCCTACATGTTAGGCACCATGCTAGGAATATACAGTATCCCACACATTAAAACTGAAATACATTTTTGCTCTTATTTTTCAGATAAGGAAACTCTGTCTCAAAGAGGTCAATTCAGGCAAGCAGGCAGGCTCTGTGGCACAATGGATAGTGCATTGGACTTCTAGCCTAAATTAAGAGAGTCAAAGAGGTTAATTCATTCACCAGTTTACTTAGTTAGGATATATCCAAATGTCGGTGTGAAGACAAGATTTTCATTTCATCAGGCACAGTCAGGAACATAACAGTCACAGAGCTGGAAGTCCCCCTTGGACAATGAGAGGAAACAACCCAGACTCATAACACTTTAATACTCAATGGGATATTAGCAATGTATCCCTATGTCTCAAATGGATGCACCAGGAAAATAAAATGGCTTCCCCAAATCATTGCCTTGACTTAACTTATTGAAAAAACAGCCTTATTGACACATGAAATTTACATATAAAACTACATATTGAAAATGTAAACATTTTATAAGTTTTAACATGTAACTGTGAGGCCGGGTGCAGTGGCCCATGCCTGTAATCCCAGCACTTTGGGAGGATGAGGCGGGTAGATCACCTGAAGTCAGGAGTTCGAGACCAGCCTGGCCACCGTGGTGAAACCCTGTCTCTACTAAAAATACAAAAAATTGCTGGGTGTGGTGGTGGACACCTGTAATCTCAGCTACTTGGAGGTTGAGGCAGGAGAACTGCTTGAACCCGGAAGGCCGAGGTTGCAGTGAGCCGAGATCATGCCACTGCACTCCAGCCTGAGCAACAAGAGCGAAACTCCATCTTAAGAAAAAAAAACAAAAACATATAACTGTGTGTGTATACACACATGTATGGATGATTCATTCTTGCAGTATATTAGATCAAATTATTCTGCTGTGGTGTAGTATTCTATTGTGCATTGTCTATACACAAGATGGTGAAAACACAGAGTACAACTCAGCACTGTAGCAAATATACGCATACACATACACCACACTCAAAGGGATCTCACACCAAGAAACATGTCAGATAAAAGTCCTATCCTTTGCTAAATATAAAATACCTAGACCTCCTGGAGAGTAGAGATCCTCTGACAATTCCTCAGAAAGCCAGGGCTACTTTGAACACTTTATAACTACTTTAAATAATTTACATCAGCAGTTCTAAAATACGATCCCACAATCATCAGTTTCAGAATTTACTGAAACTGGGGTCTTTACTGAAAATGCATATTCCCGATTTCTACTTCCCACCAGGATAATGGTATTGGACTTGAGCTCCTGTGATAAGTAGATAAGTTATATGAAACATCTGTTTTTAGGCATTAAACAACAGTCTAAAAAGGACTGAGATCTCTGAAAGAAAGAAAACACACAAGGTGAGCCTCACAGTTGCTCCAGCTTTTTGCCTGGAGGACTTTCCTATTACCATAAAATGATCTACAGACCAAGTAGAATAGTGGTCCTGCTGAACTGTGAAGGCAGGGATCAAAATACAAAAACTGCTAAGAAGCTGGAATATGTGGGACAATATAAAAGAAAATAGAGAGAGGCACAGTGTGGACATAGGGGGTGGGGGTGCTGGAGGGATAGGAGGAAAAACACTGCATGGAAATTCACCCTGAGACCTTGGCTGAGGTCTAGGCTGTGAATACAGAGAGTAAGACTTCACAAGGCCCAGCAGACACTGCCTGATGCAGGTTTGAGAACTAAACCAGCACTATATACCAGAGGTTATAAATGCTGACATATGTTGGAGCTCTAGCATAGCCCAAATGGAAAGCTCTTGCTAAGCACCTCAGGCATTTAGTTGAATATTCAGTGTTTCTGTATCAGAAAGGCCACATCCACGCTAGGAATAAGGACTACATCCTAGAGTAAAGGCTGCATACCTAGGACTAAGTTGAAAACCACAGTAGACCCATTTTAACAAAGAATAAAATCAAGCCTAATGACCAGAAGGATATGTCAGTAATTAAACTATCTTCCAGAATAAAATTTAACATGTTTTCAAGGAAAATGGCAATCCAGACTTCCAAAAATGTATCATCACAATGTTTATCATACAATAAAAATAAAACTATACATGTAAAGGAGCAGTAAAAATTGAACAATAAAAGAGCAGTAAATAGAAATAAAACTTGAAATGCTCCAGATGTTGGAATTAGTAGAAAAGAACTTTAAGCTTATTAATATATGTTCAAAGGCTTAAACAAAGAGGTAGTCTTAATGAGCTAACAGCAAATAATATTTTTAAAAAGAAGAAGAAAACTGCAGAATTGAAAAGTATAATATCTGAAATGAAAATTTTGCTAAATGAGCTTAATAGAAGATCGGAAACTGCAAAACAAAATGTTATGAACTTGAAGGCAGTTCGAAAGAAATTAAAAACAGAGTCTCAGTGACCTGTGAGAAAACATCATGCAAGCAGTTTGCCATCATGTAAGCAGAGTCTAAGAAGGGATGGAGGAAGAAAATAGAGCGGAAAAAAACTATTTTATTTACATTTGGTGAAAAAAAATTCAACTCAAAATCAGAATGTCTCAACCTTGGCACTTGGCACTACTGACATTGTAAACTGGATAATTCTTTGCTGTGGGGGGCTGTCGTGGACATTGTAGAACGTTTAGCAGCATCCCTATCTTCTATTAACTAATTTCAAGTAATATCCTCTCCTACCTGAACTCTAAGCAAAGACAACCAAAACTACCTCCAAACATTGCCAAATGTTTCCTAGAGAACCAACACTGTCCCTGGTTAAGAACTATAGCTGCAGATCCAAGTAACTCAGCAAACCCAAAACAGGATAAATATACAAAAAATCACCTTAGACACATCAGAATAAGACTGCCAATGACAAAAAGAAAGAGAAAATCTTAGTAGCTGATACAGAAAAAGATACATTACATACAGAGGAACAACAATGTCAATAATGGCTAACATTCATCAGAAACAATGGAGGTCAGAAAACAATGAAACGAATTTTTTTTAGAATGCTGATAGAAAAAAACTATTAACCAAGAACTTTATAGACAGCAAAAAATCCTTTCAAAACAAAATTTTATATTAAAAACACAGGAAAATGTGTGGCTAATTGACCTGCATTACAAGAAATGCTAAAGGGAGTTCTTCAGTCTTAAGGGCAATGTTACCAGATGAAAACTCAGATCTGTAGGAAAGGATGAAGTATACCAGAAATGGCAAATGTCTGGGTGAATATAATGCACCTGAAAGATAACTGTTACAAGCAAAACTAACAACATTGTATTGTGGTGTTATTACACAGATGAAAAATATATGACAAAATAGCACAAAAGATGGGTGGAAGGTAAGTGAAATTGCACTGCTATAACATTCTCTTATTTTATTTTAAGTATACAGTGATAAGTGAAGAATAAATATTGCAATCTCTGGAGAAAACACATACCAAATATATATATAAATATATGTATATTTATATATATACACACACACATACACACACAAATATATGTACCATATATATATATAGCCAAAAAGTCAGAAGAATTAAAATTTCATATTAAAAATATATGATTAATCCTAACAAAGCTGAAAAGAATAGAGAAACTAAAAACAGAAGCAATAGTTAGAAACAAATAACGAGAGTAGACTTAATTATATTAATAATTATAATAAATCTAAATAGACCAGATACTATCATTAAAAGACAGAGATTATCAGACTGAATTAAAAAAACACAAATTATATGCTGTCTACAAGAGATGTACTTTAATTACAAAGTTACAGATAGGTTAATAGTAAAGGATGAGAAAATATTAATCATACAGTAAGCCAAAGAAAGCAGGTAGGCCTATATTAACATGATACAAATTAATTTCAAGATGGAATATTACAGAGTTAAGAAGTAATGTTTCATAATAATAAAGAGTCAATTATTCCCTAAGATATCATTCTAAATATATGCGCCTAATAACACAGCTTCTAAGCATATGAAGCAAAAATGAACAGAAAAGTATAAATAAAGGGACAAACCCACAACGACAAAAGCAGACTTTTTAAGAACAAGTAGACAAAATATTGGTATGGGAAGAAAACATTTGAACAACAATACTACATTGCCCTGACATTTATAGAATACTGCAACCAACAACTGAAGAACATACCTTCTTATCAAGTGTTTACATATGCTGGGGCATAAAATAAGTATCAACAAATTTCAAAAGGTTAAAAAATGCATATTTTTGGGTGTCAATTAAGATTCATTGAAATGCCTGAAAGCATAATGATGAAATTAAGGCTCAAGTCACTTAGCTTGCTAGTAGCTGGCAGGGCAAGGAAACAAATATTGCTCTCACTGTAAATGGTATGTCCCTTTTGCCATATGCTTGAATAGGGCCTAGACTGGGAAAGATAAGGCAAACATATGAATCACCAGAAAATGCCATCCTTAGTCCAATAAGGCTGTCTGCATTGCCATTGGTCATTCTCTGTTCAGACTCTGCTGTACTATGCTAAAAGCTAGGAGGAGCTCAATTACTTGAGAAAAGTCATGTTAAGAACTTCATACAAAACCACATATCAGAGAGCTCAAGGGACGGAATCAACTAATATATGCAACAAGGAATCCTGACATTTTGGAACTGGAAGTACAACTGGTACAATGAAGTACAATGAAACTGAGCTTCACTGTGTGTGCGTGTGTGTGTTTGTGCGTGTGTGCGCACATGTATGCATGTGTGATTGCAGGGTTGAGGGGAGGGGAGAAAAGGGGGAAAAGAGGTAAAAAGCAGAGACATGAATTCCAGTTTCTACTTTATGAAAAAAGGCTTCATTCAGATATAAATATAAACATTACCTATATTTTGATATTTTTATACATTAAAATAGGTGGCATTACACAATAATATCATATATATCTATAATATAGAAGACATTCATAATCAATGTGGAAAATTTGGGCACACTTAAGGACATATATAAAGAGCACTAGAAAGAAACCAAATGACTGGGTGAGGAGGATAGGATTGAGGCTGACAAAGTGAAAAAAAGAAAATCTAGAATAAAACCAGACGGGGCCTTGTGCTGTATAAAGACTGCAAAGCAGTATGATTAACTCACTTCTCTGCCCCTGAGGTCTACTGAAACCAAAGAAGATAGAATTAAGACAGAGAATAAAATAAACAAGGGTACCACTGTTAACATTTTGGAGACTATATATCCTTACATTCTCAGTTCTGTTTTGGTGTATACGCACACATACACATTTTGTGTTGTGCGTACACATACATAGAAATAAAGATGATACTGTGTATAGATTTGGACCTGCCATATTTCCACTTAGCAATGAAATGTTGTCTTCTGAGTCATTAATATTTTTTCTCTCATATCTCTCATAGTGCTGCATTATAATTATTAGTTCATTTTCTACTGTTTAGACACACCAAGTATTATTATAAAGGTGCATACAAAGTAGATAAGCATTCTGAGGAGCTTATTTCCAGCCTGTGTGTGTCTGTGTGTGTGTGGCAGGCAGGGGTGGTGGAGTGGGGGCAGTGTTGAAGGTTGTCGGAAATAGGAAAGAGGATGGGTTACGGCAGAGGTGATGTCTGAATTGCAGTTTGGATGGAAATGGGCTGAAGGGCATTTTAGCCCATTATTTAGTACAAAATAATGTTGGAGAGCAAGCAAAGGTTGAGACCATCACGTCAAGGACAGACATAAAAGTGAAAGGATCATAACTGAGCTCTGATTATAAGCGTACTAGGGAACATGCTAGGTTCACCCAACACTGAAAGATGAGTATTACAGTCTCCCCTAAGCAGATGAGGAAGGGTGGGGTGGGGTCTCTGAAACAGAAGGTAATTTGCCTAAGGCACCAACTATAATAGATACTGGAACCAGGATATCATGCTGTTTTCTCAGGGAACTTGAGGGTGTATTATTAGAGAGGGGTGGAAGATGAGACTGGGAAGGTGAGTGCTCCTCAGACCTCAAAAGGTCAAGCTAAAAAGTAAGAACATTGGTAATTACCAAATTCTCTTACTCTCTCACACTGACATATTGAATGACAAAAAAAAAAAAAGGATTATCAGCAAATTTCCAAGAAGCTGTTCACAGAGCAGATTAATATTGCCTGAGACAAGTGGATTTCCCCAAGGATAGCACACTCTTTAGGGCATATTTCAAAAGCAAGTATTCCATCCCAAGCCAGCCGTAGAAAATTTCAAGGCAGTCCTTCAGTATCTAATTATCAGATAATTGTATTAGTAGGAACCTCCAATAGGTAGTCTCTAGTAAGCCATGCCAGGCATAAAAATGTTCAATGAGGCTAAGCAAACTCAGTGAGGACACTTCTAAATGCTAACTACACAGGGAAGGCAGACACAGTCTGAAGGTGAATTCTAGGAGAAAACCAAAAAATCCACAGCAAGCATTTGGAGGAAAATCTGCTACCTAAGTGCAAAGAGAACCCACTACTCCTCTGTTTCACTGGTCTCAAAGGCAAAGAAAGCTACTGCTAGCTGTGGGCTCAGTTTCTGGTGTGGACTTGGCTTTGGAGACCTTCTCATAAACGTCTGGCCACTACACTCTCTTGTGGAAAAACCAAACACTGAGCAAAAGTAAAGTCAATGGGAGGGGTTGATTTCTGTGCTTGGTTGGCGAGACAGGGTGGCCTACCTGGATCTATCTGCACTCTACATACAGAAGACATGGGCTAAATCTCAAAGGCCAAAAGCACACCCTTACCTGGTGGGTAGTAGGAGGTTGGTTCCTACCCTCTCTTCAGACTCCTTCCACTCAAAATATGACTCTCCACGTGTTACTTTTCCCAAAAATTCTCCACTCAATAATAACCACTCCTGGAGAACCAGGAAAAGAAAAAAAGCATTTATTTAGTACTAGCTTGTTGTGATTAAAAGAACCTAGGATTTGCAAACAAGCATACCCGCATTCACAACACTGACTCTCCTTCCTTGCTATCTGTGTAACAGCAGGCAACCTAGTAAATCTCTCTAAGCCTCAGTTTTCTCAACTGTAAAATGGAGGCAGATAATATCCTCCTCCCATGTATGTGATGATTAAATGAGATAATGATGGATGAGCATTTGTCACCTAGAAGGCAATCATAAACAATATTTGCCTCTGCATGCCTGCCTTCTTATTTCTATATGGCAAAGTGGAGGAGATCCTAATGGACAAAATACACACACACACACACACACGAAAGGGAGAGAAGCACAAAAATGGTCTGCAGCTAGGAACTGCCACATCCTTCCATCAGTTCAGTGGAAAGGCCACTTACTTGCTGTATAACCTTATACCGAGAGAAGGCCTACGATACCTTCCTCATAGAATCATCACAACTATTTAATCCATCGTCTGTAAAAGCCCACTCACTGTCTGTTACATTTACAACTTAGTAAATGGCAACTTGAGGTGGAGGTGGATGTGGTAGCATTGAATTAACAACATAACTCACAAGGGCTCACCAACTGGGACTCAGAAATATTTTCTTTGGAGATTGGATGGGGATTTGAAATGTATAGAGATCAGGCATCTGGGAAACAGTCCCTAGATGGAAATCCTCATATGTAGACCCATCCTGCCTGAGGCAGGCTTACCAAGCAAAGGTATGAGGTCCCTCCCTGGCTCCCACGTTAACTAACAGTTCTGCCTGTCTTTCTGGCTTAATTATGCTCCAATAATCCTGACAATATTGGCTGGATTTCACTGTAAATCATGACAGTGGAAATCCTAAAATAAAAGTAAGATTAATGCTATGACCTCAATCTTGGCATGAGGGCTCATTAATTGCAAATCATGGAGTTAATTGAATTCTAGGCATAGCACTGCTAGCTGGATTAAATTTCCTGAGACCTATTTCTTTACCAACATGAAGATAACTGAAATGCACCAATGACAACTAAGCCAAATATTGGGGGTTGCTAAGGAGACAGATAATTATTTCCCTGGCACAGTAGTTGCCCAACCATCAGAAGAGTCTGATGTCACGCTTTGGAGGACTGTCACTATTATTACAGCCACCCTCCCTATCTTCTTCATGCTTAAGGGTGTGATGCAACCTCTCTGAACCTCAGTTTTGTGATAATACTTGTTAAGAATGAAATACACACATGCGCATATATCTACAAGAAGTGATCAATAAAAAATAGCCATTACCATCATCCTATCTTCGACTCTTTGCCATCATTCATTATTATAAGGGCCCCTGGAGGGAGGAAAGAGCTGTGTGGCTTTCTTTCTGCAGGCTGCACCCTGGTGAGCTACAGAAATGGCACCACAAATGGCATAGAAAAATCACTATACACCCAGGGCCTCCCTAAGTTCAAGGCAGCTTCTGTTTCTACTTAGCATCTGGCCAGTGCAGATGCTAGTACTGTAGTCCCCTCTTATCCATAGAGGATACACTCCAAGAGCTGCAGTGGATGTCTGAAACCACAGATAGTACTGAACCCAACTGCCATCAATTGGAACGCGTTTCTGTTCATGTCTTCCACTCACAAATTGAAGCCTTTTCCATCTTAATAAAGCACTTACACACTGTGGCCATAACATTTGCCATCTGAGACGTAATGGCAAAACTAGCATGAATTCCTTTTTTCCTTCTTCACAATTTCACAGATAAAAGATTCATTCTTACCATAGATCTACACAACCTCAGAATACCATTTTTTTTCCTTTTTTTATTAAGTCAGGAACTTTCACCTTTTCACTTAAAGGAAGCACTCTACAGCTTTTCTTTGGCATATCCAAGTTGCTGGCATCACTACTCTTGTGATATGGGGCCATTATGAAGTAAAATAAGGGTCACTTGAACGCAAGCACTGCAATAACTGAGATAGTCAATCTTATCACTTACACAGCTACTAAGTGACTAATAGGCAGTAACATAGACGCTGGACAAAGAGATGATGCATATCCCAGGCAGGACCAAGCAAGATGGTGCAAGATTTCATCACGCTACTCAGAATGGCACACAATTTAAAACTTAATGGATTATTTCTGGAATTTTCATAATACTTTCAGACCACAGTTGGCAGCGGATAACTGAAACCTTGGAAAGTGAAACCACAGGTAAGGTAGTCTACTGTTTGTCTCTTCTCTTTCCTGCAGTCTGGTCTGTGTGGTTCCATCTGCTCTTCGGACAAAAAAATTACATGCATAAATCCTCATCCAACACTGACAGATGAGTATTGCAGTCTCCACTACACAGGAGGAAGGAGGAAGACTCTGAAATTGAGAGGAATGTGTATCAGGCAGTGGCGATGGTACATACTAGAGCCAAGGTATTATAGTGTTTCCTCACAGAACTGGGTGGACATAGAGGGTACATTAGAGAGGCGTGAGAGGTGAGACCGCAACGATGAATGATGCTCAGATCTCAAAAGCCTTGAAAGTCAAACTAACCTTCAAAGGAGTAGATAAAGAAATTTAGAATCACTGGAAAGGGTGAGGTTTTTTTTGAAAGCTGCAACACAAAATTAATTGAGAATACACAAGAAGAGCTTAGCAAGAAGACGGTGCTTAATTTCTATCTGTAGCAAGTACTCAGCACGACACTTACCAGGGTAAGCCATCTAAAAAAGGACACTTAATTGAACTGAATTGAATCGGTCAAGAAACCAACAGTTTCTATTCACTTTTAAACCAATTTCAATTGCACTGAAGTGCAGCAAGATGATAACAGCAGTAGCCATCACTTATTAAACACCCTCTGATCCCTGGGAACTAGACTACAAGCTTTATGTCCATTATCTTACTTAATCTTCACAATTATGTTGCCAGATAAGTTTGATTATTCCCCTTTTACAGAGCAGCAAACTGAGAACTTGTCTTAGACCATTTGGGCTGCTATAACAAGATACTATAAATTGAGTGGCTTATTAACAACAGAAATGTATTCCTCACAGTTCTGGAGGCCGAAATGTCCAAGATCAAGGTGCCTGCAGATTTGGTACCTAGTGAGGTCCCACTTCTTTATTCATAGAAGGCCGTCTTCTCCCTGTATCTTCCCATGGTGAAAGAGACAAGCAAGTTCTCTGGGGCCCTCTTTTATAGAGGCACTAATCCCATTCATGATGACTCTGCCATCATAACCTAATCACCTCCCAAAGGCCCTACCTCCAAATATTACCGATTAAGGATTAGGTTTCAGCATATGAATCTGGGAAAGAGGGGGACACAAATATTCAGCCCACAGCAGGACCAAACACAAAAATTTAGGTCATTCAGCCAGGCTCTTCCCTATGTCTGTCTTACTCCAAAGCCTGTGTTCCACTGACAACATTTTGCTGCCTCCTATTATATTTGTTAAAAGCTTAAAAAATAAAAGGAAACAGTCAAACCCAAAAGCACTGCTGGAGAACAAAAAAGCCAGACCTTGGCCTGATGTCTGCTCTGCATTAATCTAAGGTTATTTTCAAGAACAGACACCCGGGAGTGGAAAACTGCTACGCATTCACTGCGTAGCAAAGAAATTAATGAAAACTAGTTTCTAAGGCTTGAACAGGCAGGAGTGGAAAACTGCAGTCCAGTTATGATCGTGGTCCCTCACAAAGGGATGATAACAGTGGCTCAAGATGCTCTTTCCTAATTCAGCCTCTCCTTGCTGCCCAATCCCACCCACCCCACAGGCACACGCAGCCTTTAGGGTCAATAGCTGCAGTCTTTGACTCTCATGTTCAACAGCCACATGCACCAGCATTCCAGGGGTAGTGGCAGTAGAGCACAGGAGGTGGGGAAAGAGCATGAGCCCGGAGAACCAAACTGTAAATATGCTTTCCATCTTCCCCAAAGGACCACTCTACAGACTTGGAAACCTGCCCATTGTCAAGTCCCTTTGTGGTGTGAAAGTACATCAGTGCTGACAAACCCAGGGTCACATCCTTTTTTTCTTTGAGAAGACTATGGCCAAAAGAGCTGATGAGTCATTAGCAGCATCTGGTCTCCTCTGCTGCCTTTTAGATCCCAGGTAACACAATCAGAGCTCACAGGCGCTGAAATTTCAAAGTCAGACACTAGTAACCATAAAAAGGGTCTCCAAAAAATGCAGGTGACAGGCAAGCAGGTGGCTTTCCATCATGAACAATATGCCCTCTGTAAAATCCATAGAATGGTAAGAATGATACATTGAAAGGGTTTGGTTTCCAAAGAAGGAACTAGGACCACAGCTAGCTTATAGATTGGAAGAGGGCAATGCAGCCCTTTGGTGTCTGATATCAGTCTTCACTCAAACCCTGGAACAAGCTCATTTCTGTATAGCGTAACTGTACAAGCAAACATGGTTGTTCTGGGGGAATCCAGTCTTCACCAGGCTCCCACTGTGTGCTAGGTTCATGCAAGATGCTTCACACACACTGTTTCATTTCACCCTGAAAAGGACCTTAATAAAAAGGCTCTCAGTCCCAGTTAATGGGTGCAGAAATGAGGCTCAGAGAGATTGCATAACCTGCCCAGGCTAAGAGGTCTGGCAAAGTGGTGCAAGAGGTTCCCAAGGTTAAGTATCAGTCTGGGTACCAGGCTACGCATCAAAATAGCCTGGGATGCCTGTTTTAAAAAATGCAGATTTTCAGATTTCTTTCAAATCAGAATCTCTGAGAGTAGAGCCTAAAGTCTACATCTTTCAACATCCCTCAGTAGCTTCTGATAAATAGAAAGTGCAATAACACAGCCACAGCCCTATGCCACACTGTGTGACAGAGGAGAGACAGCCCTAAATGAAGGTCAGGTAGGGTCGGGGAGAGAGGCAGAGGAGCTACCATTCACTGGACAGTTTTTATCTGCCAAATGCAAACTTAATCATTACAACAACCTGCTGAGGTGGATATTATCATGCCCATTTTATGGAGGAGAAAACTGAGGCTCAGTGAAGTTAAATGACTGGATAAAGGTCACATCTCTAAGAAACACTAGGGTCAGAACACAAACCAGATCTGTGTGGCTCTAAATCTCATGCCCTTTCACTATCACATTCTTCCTTACCTCTTTTTGACAGAGAGTAGAGGTCTCAGGGCAATCGCCAATAGCACGTAGATGGCTGTAGCTACGGAAGGGCCCAAAGAAGACCTTGCCCAATATAAATCAGGAAGCAGAAATGGCTACATCCTGAGGGAGGCCAACTCTTCCTCCAGCAGCTACCATTGCTGTTCTTCTGATAAGAGCAGGAGCCTGGACTCACCAAATACAATGAGGGCAGCACAACAGTGGAGCCATCATCCTTCCTCTCAGCTCCCTTGCATATTGAGAGTCTACTCCCTTCCAGGCAAGGGTCCAGGCATTTGGGAATCTGCATGATCTGACCCATAAGGTTAACCAACAAAGTTCAAGTTCCAAATACCAGTGTGTCCTTAAGTATATGGCTTTCCTTCTCTGGACAAAGTCTTTTTCTATAAAATGTGGAGGTGGAATTTGCTGCTCTCCAAGGTCCCATGAACTCTGGGTGACTGCTTGACTCACAGAGTCTATACAATGTGAGTGTTAAATTGTGATTTGTGTGATTTATTAATACTACAAGGCAAGGTCTGTTAGGAGTCCCACCAAACTGGACATGGAGTTTAAGTGTCTGGCTGCCACTAATGGCGGCATTGGTAGAACAGAAGCATTCAAATCTCCACCATGGCTTCCGTTTTTCATTTTTGCCCCAGAAGCCCGGGGTGAGGGACTATTATCTAACAAGCTGGCCACCTGCAAGTGCCTTCTTTCCTCTTTCCCTGCATTTGGCACTAATCTCAAGTGACTGCCTGTTGACTGACCACTCCCCAGTTTCCCTTCTTGAAATCTTTAAGCATATGCACATGGCCTGCAAACTCCTAGAAGGCAAGATGGGGTGAGTCAAAGAAGACTCCATACACAGTGCCAAGCGCAGGGCTTTGTACGCAGTGGCAGTAGTAGTATTCTAATATTCCGCTACTAAAAATAACAAATCGTACCTAAAATCATCTAAGATTTGAGTCCCTACTATGTACCAGGCATTATCCTAAATGCTTTACAGCCCTATAACGTACGTGCCATTGCACTCCAGCTTGGTGACAGAATAAGACTCTGTCTAAAGAAAAAAAAAAGGACAGACATAGATGATTTATCTGGCTCAATACGTATTGTTAATTCTGACCTCAGATTCTGAACTATAAATTGGTCAGCAATACTGCACAGGGCATTTAACAAAGGGTGGTAGGATAGGCAAGAAGCGTATTATGGAATGCTTGTATGCCCCTTTAAGACTTGAATTTTATCTTGTAGGTGATGAGAAGTTTCACGCCTATAATATAATAGGCCTTCAAATTTTATAGTCATTGTTACCACTACCATCATTTTACAGCATGGGAGGTTATGGAGTAAGAATGGGTAGATACAAAGAAATCTGAGAATTACCTTGTTTCCTCCCACTGTTCCTATAGGCAAAACCCAAATCCAACCCACCTTTCTACACACCAACTACTCCTTACTTAGTATCTTACTCGGTTCAGGCTATTTCCATCTCTAGCCTCCTAACAGCTTTGGACCCCTCCAATCCTCTCCAGAGGGATGAGGCGCGTTGTTAAAATACAAATTTTATCTTGTCACTCCCATTCATAGAAACTTTTAGGGCCACAGGGTTACATGGTTTACAAAGCCTTGAATGACCTGGAAACTGCTTTCCTTCCCATTCTTACCTCCTGCATTCCTCCTTCACCCATCTTTGCCCCAGTCCCAGGGAAACTCTTTGCAGTTCTCCCAATAGCCCATGCTCTCACTTTCTTCTGGATCACTGCACGTATTTTCCTCAGTAGCCTGCACTGTCTCAAGAGTATTTTTGCTGTCTCCAGCAACAATTCTGAAAGTTGCATGCATTACATTCTGTGCTTTATCTCAAGAAAGCCATTTTAAAAGACCTCACATTATTTACCACCTTGCCAGAGGCTGTCAAGCTTAAGCATTTTGTAACCCATGTTCTCCTACTTCTCCTGTCAAACATGCTTACATGTTCTTACATGTTATACTTGCAGTTTGTGTATCTGCCTACAAAATTTTCCAAGTATAATCTCATCTGGGCATCATTTTCTTTTGACAGTTTTGTTATCACCCTCTCCAAAGAAGGGATAGTTGTATTAACCTAACAATAAATTTGCCATCTTTTTCTCAATTAAGTTATCTAAGTCAAAATATATCTTCAGTAGAACTTTTTATAGTGAATAAATTATATATAGACATGGCTGAAGCCTTATGGTTACTTTGCAAAATAATTGTATTTATTTCTATTCATATCTATCCTTTTTACTTTAAAAAGTCATGCAAACAACCTACAAATCCTTAATAATGATTCTCCAGGCTCTGCCTTTGATGTGATATAATCGAACAGAAGGCAATATTAAAGACTAAAGCTTCAGGAAAGAAAAATCAAACAGTCACAAGAAATTCTGGGATGAGGGACATTGTAGAGAGCATTATTGGGGTTAGGGAGAAACGAAATTTGCAGTTATTTCCTCAAACATTTAAAGCAGTATCCATGGAGGAAAAAAAAATCCTAAGTCATTGTTCTAAAGATGGCACTGATGCTTTTCAAAGTTTTAAAGCTACTATGTTTTCAGGAGTTATGACAATTTATATAATAACATATGGGTTGGAATCCTGATTCTGTCACCTGCATGCTATGCTGTGACCTTGGGCAAGTCACTTAACCACTCTGAGCCTCAGACTCCTCAGCTGTAAAATGAAGACAATTATACCTAGTTTATAAGGCAGTTGTAAAGCTGAAGTAAAATGATATCCATAGAAGTACTTTATAAAGTGAAAATAAAGCAGTGATGGTTTTTATTCATGGTCAACGCCAAAGAGCAATGCAATCAGAAGATAAAACTCCTCTCAGAACTTTGGTTCTCCACCTGCGAGTCCATTTATTTCACCAAGCTGTTATTTTTACTGTTGTTGGAAGCATATCCAAAGATCTCTACTGAGCTCAGATGAGTAATAAGGCCAAAATGTACTATTCAATTCCCACTATTAATTTGGGGGAGAGTGTTGTTTTTGTTTGTTTTTTTAAAAAACACTTCTTGGTATGTTAAAATTCTTGATATGAGCAGGTGAATTAACATTAGATTGAGAACCCAAATGCCTAAACTGGAACAATGTTCAAATCTGCTAGTGACGGATGGATTGTGGCCAGTGTGAGCACATCTGTGAGTCTGTAACCACTGTAAATAAAAGAATCTGCCATTGTTCTCAGAGCAACTCAACTCTTCTGCCAATAGAACATCCTTTGAGCACCCTCCAATTTTCTATAAATCCCAGGTTTGAAATTCTGATATAATCTTCTAATTTCTAGCCCTCTAAGTATTTGTATGGATGTTAAGAGGAAAGAGTGACTTAAATATTTTTATAAACCACTGCTAATATCAAAAGCAGCACTGTATCTTATGTTCAAAGCCTCTGGGAGACATGAAGAGAATTCTGAAAAACAAACAAACGAACAAAACGCTGTCAATTTAACCACTTTGTAAGGTGAGTTTAATGAAGCAAAAGAGAGTAACACTTCACCAAAGACATTGATCATTTTTCCAAACATACCTAAGCAAAGTAGATTTGACAAGCATGAGGCACTTACTCCTAGCATTATTAAGGCCTGTCCAAAAATTGCCGTTGATTCAGGGGAGGGGAGTCATTGCTGATAGTGAGCTTCTGTCTCCCCTTCCATAACCAATAAATTCCAAAATATGTAAGGCTCAAACACGGTATTTGTTTATTTCTTGCCTCTTTTTCATTTCTGCACTTAAGGCATTTGCTTTTGCTATCCTCCTGCTAAGAACCTCTACCTGGTTCTTCGCATAATTTATTCTTTCTCATCTTCCAGAAAGGCGCCCCACCACCCAATTCACTGAACATTTGTTATTCTTAAATATCAAGGTTTCCATTGCCCCTTCCTGTGGTCTACATATCCTGATTCGGAGTTGGAAAAGAGAGTTAACCACAGAGACATCCTTTCCTCATTGAGTGCCCCAATGTTAACATTTGTATTCATAATCCATCTGCCATATTTATAGGAGAAAATAAAAACAAAACAAAATTTAAAAAGCAAAGCTATAAGCAAAACAGAGTCCAGAAAAGCCTGTGATCTCTAACCTGTCATCTCTAACCAGACACAGCAAGGCTGGCAAACTCAGGCCTGGAACCAGGTCCCAGGTCCTAGGACATGCTGAGAGACTCCAGGACATGAGGAAACAGAAGTCCAGGCCACCCCCCCCAAGATTAATGAACATGAGGCAGCAGCAGAATTAATATTGGCATCAGACCAATGTGGAGCAAATCCCAACATTACCATGTGTAATAAATCCTGTGATATCTCTGTGCCTCAGCTTCCTCATGGAAAAGAAAATAAACCAAGAGCACTGCTGACAGCAAAATGAAATACAGGGACAACAGTCTTTGCCAAGTTGGTCACCCAATATTTTGTCAGACCTGAGCTCATACTCAGCAAACACAGTATAAAAGCCATCCCTTCAACTTGGGGCTCACAACCTATCTTAAACAACACTTGCTGCTCAAGTTATAATTAGAAATGTCTGGTTATTATGAGGAACATGAGAGGGCTTTATGAGGTGTTAATGAGCAACTCTGGTCTGTCTGGCATCAAAGTGAGTGGGCAATGACCTCAGGCTCCAGTGCACTAAGATAAATAGGTGGCAGCTTCACCCTATAATCGCTGTACAACCTTGGGAAGTTATTTCATCTCTTTGGAAAACTTGGTTTGTAAATTGGGAATTAATAATCATACCTGCCCCCTAGGATTCATCTGAAAATTAAATAAGAGAATGCATGTTAACATATGCCTAGCAAACAAATAGTAAGCCCCAAATAAATGACAGGTATTTTTATCATTGTGACCTCCACACCAAAGATTCTGATTTTCAGTCTTTCACAGAATCCTGAGAATTTCTAGGAGATCCTGCTTTGCCACCTTCCCTAGAAATGGAACTTCATAAACCTGGGAAGCCAATGGCTATAGAGAACCAACCAGGACTTGTTTTCCTGGAGCTGAAACAGAAGGAGGGGTATGGTAGAGACTGCTATTTGCCAACCAAAATCCATTCTCCCCTCCTTGTTCTTCTTAAGAATACTTTTAGCTGGTTACTTGGACTACCAGAATAAAAGACTACATTTCCCAGGCTTCCCTTCAGCCAGGTACGACCATGTGATTAAGTTCTGACCAATGGGATGAGAGTGGAAATGAGACTGCAACTTACAGGCTGTTTCTTAGACAGAAAAGGTAAGCCCTTCCCTGGCCTTCACATTGGCTAGAAAATGAATATTTGGTTGGCCATCTTAGATGACGAGGAAGAGAGTAATATCCTAAGGATAAAAACAGCATGATAGAAGCAGTTCGGCACCCTAGCTACTTTATACAACATCCATTCCAGATCAGATTTTTATGTGAGCAAGAAATAGGCTTTCATCTGCTTAAGCCACTGTTATGATGGCCTTTGTGACATATACAACCAAACTTCTAGCCTTATAAATATTGTAGACAATGTGGACAAGGAAAAAGGAAGGCAGAATATGGTAGAGGATTGCAACACATCCCTGGTACATAGTGACATGTCATCATTGTTTGCAGAATTAAACATCCTCTATTGAACTCCATGCAATCAACCCAAATTTTGGACTATTGAGGTCAGCTTCAAAAACAGGAGGCACACAGGCCAGCTGGAGAGTGTCCATAAGGAGAATGACTAGGGTAATGAAAAATAAAGAAAACCCATCTCATGAGGAAAGACTGGAAGAGCTAGAAAGAGAAAGGTAAGCCAGAAAGGCAAGATTAGGTTTCAGGTAACTCAAGCGCAGTCTTTAGACTCAAGTTTCTTCATCTGCAAAATAAATAGGTAAACCCAGAAAAATCCCCTTTAGGTACAGCATGAGGGACCTATAAATTCAAAAGAATTTATGTGGCACCAAGGGACAGAACTACAAACCACCTAGATACAGAACTGAGAGAGTGAAGGGCAGATTTCCACTGAACATCAATAAACATCCAAGCAATGTTTCTTGTCCAGCAACAGAATGGCTGGACAAGCAATGTTTCTTGTCCAGGAATAGAATGGCTGCCTTCCAAAGTCCAAAGCTACCTAACTAGAAGGGTTCAATCAGGAACTAGACTTGGATACAGGTCCCTAGTGGACGTTCTAAGTCTTGGCAGAATCAGAACAGCTCCCTAGAGATGCAGTTCCTTCCTGCAGACAAAGCAAAAAAGGTGAACTTTGTAACAGACAGTTTTGGATTTGAATCTATTTCTGCCACTAATCTGGCTATATAATCCTGAACAACTTATTAACCTTTTTTGAGCCTTGGTTTCCTCAGTTTTTAAATGAGGATAGCAAAACATAACTTGAAGTATATTTTATTAAAATACGTATAGGAATATTTTTAATATTTTATTAAATATAATAAATATAGAATTTTTTATTTTTTAGACAGAGTCTTGCTCTGTTGCCCAAGCTGGAGTGCAGAGGTGCAGTCTTAGCTGACCACAACCTCTGCCTCTAGGGTTCAAGCAATTCTCCTACCTCAGCCTCCCAAATAAATATAAATATTTCAATAAAATATACTTCAAGTTATGTTTTACTATCCCCATTTTATCCCCAGATGGTCTCTGGGTCAGCTGTAGCCATTTCCTCTTTTGAACAGAGCTGAAGATATTATAATATATATCAAGCACATAGCACAATATAGGCTCGTAGCTACTTAAAGTAGTCATCTTAATCACCTTATTGCCTGTATAAATGGAGGAAAAGAAAAATGTGATGAGATCAGAAAATGAAGTTAGTCATCCTGGTGGAAGCATCAGAAGGTAGAAGGCTGGAATTGGGCACAATCAACATAAACAAGGGCTTGCCACATAAATGCTGTGGTTGAAGTACAGGCAGGACCAAAAGCCACTCACAAGGTGGGAAAGGAAGGAGAAGCGGCCGTTGCAGGATCATCAGACATTGGGAAAGGACTCTCATTCAGACCTCCACCTACCCATTCACTATCTATTTATTATCTATGAGCAATTATAAAATGAGAAAAGTGCCACAAAGAGGAAAATACAGAACATAATCAGGGCACAAAGAAGAAGCACCCGACCCAGACTTAGAAGGTCAGGCAAGGGTTTTCAGTGGACATGATATCTAACTTGAGACCTGCACTACCAAGGTGTTTGGGGGCAAAGGATGGGGGGACAGCTCAAGCTGATGATGTGTTGGAGGAGGGTAGAGAATCATAAAATGTCTCCCACTCCTCCTCTAAAATTCCTACATTCTGAGGAACCAAGAAGACTGCTAAGTCCTTCCCAATGCTAAGGTTCCACCATTATGGCCTCAGATGCAAAAGCAAAATAAAATAAATGTCTTACACTTTGGGGTCAAGTCTTTTTTTTTTTTTTTTTTTTTTTTTTGAGACAGAGTCTCGCCTTGTTGCCCAGGCTGGAGTGCAGTGGCACGATCTTAATTCACTGCAAGCTCCACCTCCTGGGTTCATGCCATTCTCCTGCCTCAGCCTCCCAAGTAGCTGGGACCACAGGTGCCCACCACTATGCCCAGTTAATTTTTTTGTATTTTTATAGTGGCAGGTGTGGATGGCAACATGGAGGTTCCTTATGGTGTTGGAATTGTTTGGTACCTTGACTGTGATTCAGGAACCCACACAGTTGAGAAAATAGTATAGAACTTAACATACACACATGAGTGCACATGCAAACAAATACAACAAACTAGAGGAATCTGAGGTGGAATGAATCAATGTCAATATTCCGGCTGTGATATTACACTAAAGTTTTGCAAAATATGAAAATGGGCAAAATTTACAGGTATCTCTCTGTACTATTTCTCACAATTGAATGTGAATCTGTAATTATTTCAATAAACATTTCAGTAACAAAAGTAGATGCAGATAAAGAACATAGTTACATAAAATTGTAGTTATGAAATATAAATTCATCACTGAAATTTTAGCAAAATGCATTTAAAATTTGTTAATTACTGATGTCTACTACCCAAATATTGTTTTGTAGTATTTTGATAGTTCCTTCATTTTTAGACTAATATATATTTTTACAATAATTTTCCTATGTAAGTACAAATATATGTGTGTACATGTTTATGTAGTTTAATTCAATGTATAAAGACTATTTCTTGTTTATACTCATTTTATATTTTGAAGATCTTCCCCTCATATTAAAAATTTCTTGAGCTGGGCATGGTGGCTCACGCCTGTAATCCCAACACTTTGGGAGGCTGAGGTGGGAGAATTGCTTGTGCCCAGGAGTTCAAAACCAGACTGGGTAACATGGTGAAATATCATCTCTACTACAAAAAAAAAAAAAAAAACTTTTTTGAGTTGGATACTATATAGGTATATCTTGGTTTTCTATTTGGTAATACTACATAGGCATATCTTAATATTCTATTTGGTAATACTATATAGGCATATCATAATTTTCTAAACCAATCCTCTATTTTGGGACATTTTAGGCAGTCTCAAGTTTTTTCTATTATAAATAATTCTGTAATAAATTAAATCAAACTGGTTGCCAACATTACCCAGACACAAAATGTTGAGTTAGAATGGATGGTAGAAATCACCTGACCAAACAATTCCCCTAAAACAAACATACACCCACACATAAATCATCTTATAGTTATGGAAATTATGGCCTATTCTCACTTTAGGATGTAAGGACAATGCACAATTTCAAAAGTTCTATATTTAAAACAGGAAAAAAAAAAAAAGCATGACCTGCCAACCTTGCTCTAAGTCACTTTTGACCTTGTAGAATCAAGCAGAAGAAGTATAAATGGAGGAAACTCTAGAAAAAACAATTAAGAGTTTGAAACATGATAGACATGGTTCATATTCATATTCTCTATGACCTTGGGGAAGCAGTTTAACTATTTTGTTTCTTTATCCATAAGTATATCCTCTTCCTTACTAGGTCCTCAGTAAATATTTCCTGTCTAAATGAATGAATGAAGTACTGGCATATGCAGGTACTCAATTGCTCACTGTTACTCAAACATGCAAAGTTCTTCCAAGCTTCTAGTTTGGAATGTCCTCCCCCATCTCCCTCTCCACCAAGAAATCTTGCCTACACTGCAAAGCCAGCACTAATGTCCCCATTCAAGAAGGCTTCATCAACCCACTTACTTTTCGCCTGTACTGTCTATTTCATACTTTTAATTATATAGACCCTTCTTTCTACAGCTGGTAAAAGAGCAACTTGAGGGCCAGTTTTCCTCCTTTTTCATCTTTGAGTAGGGCTTTGCCATCCATCTCAACATAAGACAGGTTCCTCACATGCCCCAGTCTGTCTAAAGCTCTGGATGAGAGGTACACAAATAATACCTATATGTGTAATTGGATTCTTTCCTCCTGGAAATTGGGATTCAGAGACAGATGATCATTGAGAACTGGTTGCTTCAAGCAGTGGCATAGAAACTCAGAACCTTTGAGGAAGCCATGTACACAGAGAAGACAATAAAGCTGGTCTTCAGAGAGAGTGAAGGGCAGAGCAAACGCACAGGAAGGGAAACAAGAACTATGGGGCACTGGAGAGGGTGCTTCCAGGAGGTGATCACTTCTGGGGTACCAGGTGCATATGGGCTGGCTCCACTGCTCCTGGGCCCCAGGAATTACTCTGTGACTTTATGACAACTCCCTTCCTTTGGTTTTTAAGTAATATGTTTTTAATCGACTAAGAAATTGATAAAGACTTGGTGGGTCCATAGATGCATACTTCACCAGTCTCATTAGCCTCAACTCACATCCAATATATTCCCTATATCAGGGTTTCTCTACCTCGGCACTATTGACATTTTGGGCAGGAAAGTTCTTTGTTTTGAGGAGCTCTTTTGTACATTGTAGCATGTTTGGCAACACCCTGGCCTCTACACACTAAAGGTAAGTAACAATTCCCCCGACTATCGTGACAATTAAAAATGTCTCCAGACATTACCAAATGTCCCAGGAGGAGGGCATGAAACAGCCCCTCATTGACAACCACTGCACTAGCTTTTATACAAACACTGGGAAAACAATAAAGAAAACGAGGCTGGGCACAGTGGCTCATGCCTGTAATCCCAGCACTTTGGGAGGCTAAGGTGGGCAGATTGCTTGAGCTCAGGAGTTTGAGACTAGCCTGGGCAATATGGCAAAACTTCATCTCTACAAAAAACACAAAACTTAGCTAGGCACAGTGGTGGTGTGTACCTGTAGTCCCAGCTATGAGGGAGGCTAAGACAGGAGGATCGCTTGACCTTGGGCTGTAGAGGCTGCAGTGAGCTGAGATCATGCTACTTGAACTCCAGCCTGGGTGACAGAGCGAGACCCTGTCTCAAAAAAAATAAAAATAAAATAAAGAAAGAGAAAAAAACTTATGAACAAACCCAGAATGAATATAACAAAGACAAGGCTCAGTATCTTACAAACTGAAGAGAGAAAATTCTCCACCTTGAAGAAACCTCAGGATAATAAAATATTCTCAACACTGCCTTACTTCACTTAAACTTCAGCACAGCCAACACTTATCAAGTTATCTACTATATGGCAGGGGATACAGTGAGCAGTTTTCTATACCTTATTCCATTTGCTCCTCCTAACAATCTGATAAGAAAGACATTATCAGCCAAGCATGGTGGCTCACTGTGCCTAACCAATGTTTGTAATCCCAGCACTTTGGGAGGCCAAGGAAGGAGGCTTATTTGAGCCCAGGAGGTCGAGACCAACCTGGGTATGCTCAGTAGAACCTCATCTCTACAATTTAAAAATTAGCTGGGCATGATGGCATAGGCTTGAAATCCCAGCTACTTGGAGGCTGAGGTGGGAAGATTGCTTGAGCCCAGGAAGTGGAGGTTGCAGTGAGCTGTGATCATGTCACTGCACTCCAGCCTGGGTGACAGGGTAAGACCCTGTCAAAAAAAAAAGGAAGGAAGGAAGGAA